>NW_026535913.1:2015000-2190684 GCF_028551555.1 Melozone crissalis | reverse complement strand
CCTAACCCTAACCCTAACCCTAACCCTAACCCTAACCCTAACCCTAACCCTAACCCTAACCCTAACCCTAACCCTAACCCTAACCCTAACCCTAACCCTAACCCTAACCCTAACCCTAACCCTAACCCTAACCCTAACCCTAACCCTAACCCTAACCCTAACCCTAACCCTAACCCTAACCCTAACCCTAACCCTAACCCTAACCCTAACCCTAACCCTAACCCTAACCCTAACCCTAACCCTAACCCTAACCCTAACCCTAACCCTAACCCTAACCCTAACCCTAACCCTAACCCTAACCCTAACCCTAACCCTAACCCTAACCCTAACCCTAACCCTAACCCTAACCCTAACCCTAACCCTAACCCTAACCCTAACCCTAACCCTAACCCTAACCCTAACCCTAACCCTAACCCTAACCCTAACCCTAACCCTAACCCTAACCCTAACCCTAACCCTAACCCTAACCCTAACCCTAACCCTAACCCTAACCCTAACCCTAACCCTAACCCTAACCCTAACCCTAACCCTAACCCTAACCCTAACCCTAACCCTAACCCTAACCCTAACCCTAACCCTAACCCTAACCCTAACCCTAACCCTAACCCTAACCCTAACCCTAACCCTAACCCTAACCCTAACCCTAACCCTAACCCTAACCCTAACCCTAACCCTAACCCTAACCCTAACCCTAACCCTAACCCTAACCCTAACCCTAACCCTAACCCTAACCCTAACCCTAACCCTAACCCTAACCCTAACCCTAACCCTAACCCTAACCCTAACCCTAACCCTAACCCTAACCCTAACCCTAACCCTAACCCTAACCCTAACCCTAACCCTAACCCTAACCCTAACCCTAACCCTAACCCTAACCCTAACCCTAACCCTAACCCTAACCCTAACCCTAACCCTAACCCTAACCCTAACCCTAACCCTAACCCTAACCCTAACCCTAACCCTAACCCTAACCCTAACCCTAACCCTAACCCTAACCCTAACCCTAACCCTAACCCTAACCCTAACCCTAACCCTAACCCTAACCCTAACCCTAACCCTAACCCTAACCCTAACCCTAACCCTAACCCTAACCCTAACCCTAACCCTAACCCTAACCCTAACCCTAACCCTAACCCTAACCCTAACCCTAACCCTAACCCTAACCCTAACCCTAACCCTAACCCTAACCCTAACCCTAACCCTAACCCTAACCCTAACCCTAACCCTAACCCTAACCCTAACCCTAACCCTAACCCTAACCCTAACCCTAACCCTAACCCTAACCCTAACCCTAACCCTAACCCTAACCCTAACCCTAACCCTAACCCTAACCCTAACCCTAACCCTAACCCTAACCCTAACCCTAACCCTAACCCTAACCCTAACCCTAACCCTAACCCTAACCCTAACCCTAACCCTAACCCTAACCCTAACCCTAACCCTAACCCTAACCCTAACCCTAACCCTAACCCTAACCCTAACCCTAACCCTAACCCTAACCCTAACCCTAACCCTAACCCTAACCCTAACCCTAACCCTAACCCTAACCCTAACCCTAACCCTAACCCTAACCCTAACCCTAACCCTAACCCTAACCCTAACCCTAACCCTAACCCTAACCCTAACCCTAACCCTAACCCTAACCCTAACCCTAACCCTAACCCTAACCCTAACCCTAACCCTAACCCTAACCCTAACCCTAACCCTAACCCTAACCCTAACCCTAACCCTAACCCTAACCCTAACCCTAACCCTAACCCTAACCCTAACCCTAACCCTAACCCTAACCCTAACCCTAACCCTAACCCTAACCCTAACCCTAACCCTAACCCTAACCCTAACCCTAACCCTAACCCTAACCCTAACCCTAACCCTAACCCTAACCCTAACCCTAACCCTAAACCCTAACCCTAACCCCTAACCCTAACCCTAACCCACCCCTAACCCTAACCCTAACCCTAACCCTAACCCTAACCCTAACCCTAACCCTACCCTAACCCAACCCTAACCCTAACCCTAACCCTAACCCTACCCCAACCCTAACCCTAACCCTACCCACCCTAACCCTAACCTAACCCTAAACCCTAACCCTACACCCTACCAACCCTAACCCTAACCCTAACCCTAACCCTAACCCTAACCCTAACCCTAACCCTAACCCTAACCCTAACCCTAACCCTAACCCTAACCCTAACCCTAACCCTAACCCTAACCCTAACCCTAACCCTAACCCTAACCCTAACCCTAACCCTAACCCTAACCCTAACCCTAACCCTAACCCTAACCCTAACCCTAACCCTAACCCTAACCCTAACCCTAACCCTAACCCTAACCCTAACCCTAACCCTAACCCTAACCCTAACCCTAACCCTAACCCTAACCCTAACCCTAACCCTAACCCTAACCCTAACCCTAACCCTAACCCTAACCCTAACCCTAACCCTAACCCTAACCCTAACCCTAACCCTAACCCTAACCCTAACCCTAACCCTAACCCTAACCCTAACCCTAACCCTAACCCTAACCCTAACCCTAACCCTAACCCTAACCCTAACCCTAACCCTAACCCTAACCCTAACCCTAACCCTAACCCTAACCCTAACCCTAACCCTAACCCTAACCCTAACCCTAACCCTAACCCTAACCCTAACCCTAACCCTAACCCTAACCCTAACCCTAACCCTAACCCTAACCCTAACCCTAACCCTAACCCTAACCCTAACCCTAACCCTAACCCTAACCCTAACCCTAACCCTAACCCTAACCCTAACCCTAACCCTAACCCTAACCCTAACCCTAACCCTAACCCTAACCCTAACCCTAACCCTAACCCTAACCCTAACCCTAACCCTAACCCTAACCCTAACCCTAACCCTAACCCTAACCCTAACCCTAACCCTAACCCTAACCCTAACCCTAACCCTAACCCTAACCCTAACCCTAACCCTAACCCTAACCCTAACCCTAACCCTAACCCTAACCCTAACCCTAACCCTAACCCTAACCCTAACCCTAACCCTAACCCTAACCCTAACCCTAACCCTAACCCTAACCCTAACCCTAACCCTAACCCTAACCCTAACCCTAACCCTAACCCTAACCCTAACCCTAACCCTAACCCTAACCCTAACCCTAACCCTAACCCTAACCCTAACCCTAACCCTAACCCTAACCCTAACCCTAACCCTAACCCTAACCCTAACCCTAACCCTAACCCTAACCCTAACCCTAACCCTAACCCTAACCCTAACCCTAACCCTAACCCTAACCCTAACCCTAACCCTAACCCTAACCCTAACCCTAACCCTAACCCTAACCCTAACCCTAACCCTAACCCTAACCCTAACCCTAACCCTAACCCTAACCCTAACCCTAACCCTAACCCTAACCCTAACCCTAACCCTAACCCTAACCCTAACCCTAACCCTAACCCTAACCCTAACCCTAACCCTAACCCTAACCCTAACCCTAACCCTAACCCTAACCCTAACCCTAACCCTAACCCTAACCCTAACCCTAACCCTAACCCTAACCCTAACCCTAACCCTAACCCTAACCCTAACCCTAACCCTAACCCTAACCCTAACCCTAACCCTAACCCTAACCCTAACCCTAACCCTAACCCTAACCCTAACCCTAACCCTAACCCTAACCCTAACCCTAACCCTAACCCTAACCCTAACCCTAACCCTAACCCTAACCCTAACCCTAACCCTAACCCTAACCCTAACCCTAACCCTAACCCTAACCCTAACCCTAACCCTAACCCTAACCCTAACCCTAACCCTAACCCTAACCCTAACCCTAACCCTAACCCTAACCCTAACCCTAACCCTAACCCTAACCCTAACCCTAACCCTAACCCTAACCCTAACCCTAACCCTAACCCTAACCCTAACCCTAACCCTAACCCTAACCCTAACCCTAACCCTAACCCTAACCCTAACCCTAACCCTAACCCTAACCCTAACCCTAACCCTAACCCTAACCCTAACCCTAACCCTAACCCTAACCCTAACCCTAACCCTAACCCTAACCCTAACCCTAACCCTAACCCTAACCCTAACCCTAACCCTAACCCTAACCCTAACCCTAACCCTAACCCTAACCCTAACCCTAACCCTAACCCTAACCCTAACCCTAACCCTAACCCTAACCCTAACCCTAACCCTAACCCTAACCCTAACCCTAACCCTAACCCTAACCCTAACCCTAACCCTAACCCTAACCCTAACCCTAACCCTAACCCTAACCCTAACCCTAACCCTAACCCTAACCCTAACCCTAACCCTAACCCTAACCCTAACCCTAACCCTAACCCTAACCCTAACCCTAACCCTAACCCTAACCCTAACCCTAACCCTAACCCTAACCCTAACCCTAACCCTAACCCTAACCCTAACCCTAAACCCTAACCCTAACCCTAACCCTAACCCTAACCCTAACCCTAACCCTAACCCTAACCTAACCCTAACCCTAACCCTAACCCTAACCCTAACCCTAACCCTAAACCCTAACCCTAACCCTAACCCTACAGGTATGTGTAGGGTTAACCCCTTACAGGTATGTGTAACTCACCAGCTCAGGTTCCTGATGGCACGTTGCTGGGGACATTTTCAACCTTCAAAGCAGCCTGACTTTGCAGTGCTGGCAGCTGGGGTCTGGGAGGCATCCTGTGCAATGCAGAATTTCAGATGACAGACAGCTGGCCCCTCTGAACCAGACGCCTCTGAACACTAGTGCAGTCCCTCTTCCCAGGTAAGCAAAACTCAGCAGCCAAGGTTCCTAGTTTCAGATGGCTGGACGTGCTTTGCAGTCTCAAACAAGATCAACTAGGCACAGGTGGCAGCTTGGTGCTGGGAGGGATCCTGAGCAATGCAGAGTTTGAGCAGACAGCCGGCCACTAAGGGCCTCTGCGCCCTGGACACTAATGCCGCCTGTTACCCCAGGTAAGTGTAACTCACCAGCTCCGGTTCCTGATGGCAGATTGCTGGGGACATTTCAGACCCTCAGACCAGCCTGACTTTGCAGTGGTGGCAGCGTGGGTCTGGCATGCATACTGTGCAATGCAGAATTTCAGCAGACAGCCGGTCACTAAGGGCCCATGAGACCTTGACACCAATGCTTCCCTTTACACAGGGAAGTGTAACTCACCAGCTCCGGTTCCTGATGGCAGATTGCTGGGGATATTTGGACCCTCAAACCAGCCTGACTCTGCGGTACTGGCAGCTTGGGTCCGGGAGGCATCCTGTGCAATGCAGAATTTCAGCAGGCAGACGGCCAGCCCCTCTTGGCCACAGGCTCCCGAAAACTAAGGCTGACCCTTTCTCCAGTTAAGCAAAACTCAGACGCCCAGGGTCCTGGTGGCATATTGCTTGAGGGGCTTGGGACTCTCAAACAAGCTCAGCTCAGCACAGGAAGCAGCTTGGGGCTGGGAGTCATCCTGCGCAGTGAAGAACTTCATGAACCAGGGGTTCACTACGGGCCCCAGGACCCTGGACACCAATGCCGCCCATTACACAGGGAAGTGTAACTCACCAGCTCAGCTTCCTGATGGCAGATTGACAGGGCCATTTGGGACCTAAAATCCAGCCGGACTCTGCGGTGGTGGCAGCTTAGGTCCGGGGGGCATCCTACGCAATGGAGAATTTCAGCAGGCAGCCGGCCACAAAGGGCCCCTGACCTCTGAACAGAAGTGCTGCCCTTTACACATGTAAGAGTAACTCACCAGCTCAGGTTCGTGATGGAAGATTGCTGGGGCCATTTGGGAATCTGAAACCAGACGAATCCTGCGGTGGTGGCAGCTTGGGTCTGGGAGGCATCCTGCGCAATGCAGAGTTTCAGCAGGCAGCCTGCCACTAAGGGCCCCTGATTCCTGGACACCAACGCCGCCCTTTACACAGGGAAGTGTAACTCACCAGCTCAGGTTCTTGATGGCACGTTGCTAGGGACATTTTGAACCCTCAAAGCAGCCTGACTCTGCGGCGGTGACAGCTTGGGTCCGGGAGGCATCCTGCGCAATGCAGAATTTGAGGAGGCAGCCGGCCACAAAGGGTCCCTGGGCTCTCAACAGAAATGCTGCCCTTTACACAGGTAAGCCCAACCCACCAGCTCAGGTTCCTGATGGCAGGTGGCTGGAGTCACTTGGGACTCTCAAACCTGCCTGACTTGACGGAGGTGGCAGCTTGGGTCTCAGAGGTATCCTGCAAAATGCAGAATTTCAGCAGGCAGACGGCCAGCCCCTCTTGGCCAGAGGCTCCTGAAAATTAAGGCTGACTCTTTCTCCAGTTAAGCAAAACTCAGACGCCCAGGTTCCTGGTGGCATATTTCTTGAGGGGCTTGGGACTCTCAAACAAGCTCAGCTCAGCACAGGAAGCAGCTTGGGGCTGGGAGTCATCCTGCGCAGTGAAGAATTTCATGAGCCAGGCGTTCACTAAGGGCCCCAGGACCCTGGACACCATTGCCGCCCTTTACACAGGGAAGTATAACTCACCAGCTCAGGTTCTTGATGGAACATTGCTGGGGCCACTTGGCACCCTCAAACCAGCCAGACACTGCGGTGGTGGCAGCTGGGTTCCGGGAGGCATCCTGTGCAATGCAGAATATGAGGAGCCAGCCGGCCCACTAAGGGCCCCCGGGCACTGGACGCAAATGCCCCCCATTGCCCCAGGTAAGTGTAACTCACCAGCTCAGGTTCCTGATGGCACGTTGCTGGGGACATTTTCAACCTTCAAAGCAGCCTGACTTTGCAGTGCTGGCAGCTGGGGTCCGGGAGGCATCCTGTGCAATGCAGAATTTCAGATGACAGACAGCTGGCCCCTCTGGACCAGAGGCTCCTGAACACTAGTGCAGTCCCTCTTCCCAGGTAAGCAAAACTCAGCAGCCAAGGTTCCTAGTTTCAGATGGCTGGAGGTGCTTTGCAGTCTCAAACAAGATCAGCTAGGCACAGGTGGCAGCTTGGTGCTGGGAGGGATCCTGAGCAATGCAGAATTTGAGCAGACAGCCGGCCACTAAGGGCCCCTGTGCCCTGGACACTAATGCCGCCCATTACCCCAGGTAAGTGTAACTCACCAGCTCCGGTACCTGATGACAGATTGCTGGGGACATTTCAGACCCTCAGACCAGCCTGACTTTGCGGTGGTGGCAGCGTGGATCCGGGAGGCATCCTGCGCAATGCAGAATTTCAGCAGACAGCCGGTCACTAAGGGCCCATGAGTCCTCGACGCCAATGCTTCCCTTTACACAGGGAAGTGTAACTCACCAGCTCTGGTTCCTGATGGCAGATTGCTGGGGATATTTCGGACCCTCAAAGCAGCCAGACTCTGCGGTGCTGGCAGCTTGGGTCCGGGAGGCGTCCTGCGCAATGCAGAATATCAGCAGGCAGATGGCCACAAAGGGCCCCTGGGCTCTCAACAGAAATGCTGCCCTTTACACAGGTAAGCGTAACCCACCAGCTCAGGTTCCTGATGGCAGGTGGCTGGAGTCACTTGGGACTCTCAAACCTGCCTGACTTTCGGAGGTGGCAGCTTCGGTCTCAGAGGTATCCTGCGCAATGCGGAATTTCTGCAGGCAGCCAGCCACTAAGGGCCCTTGGGCCTGAAGACCAATGCTAGTTCTTTAAAAAGCTAAGTGTAACTCAGACGCCCAGGTCCCTGATGGCAGGTAGCAGGGGACACGTGCCGAGGACAAAGCGGCGGGAGTTTGAACTGGTGCCACCTTGGGCCTGGGATGCACCCTGCGCAAGACAGAATTTCAGCACGCAGCCGGCCACTCCAGGCAAGGGCTCCTGAACAACAAGGCCAGCCCTTTCCCAGAAAAAGAAATCTCAGCAGCCCAGGCTCCTGAGAGAAGATTGCTGGACCCATATGGGACCCTCAAACCAGCCTGACTTTGCCGTGGTGGCAGCTTGGGTCCGGAAGGCCTGCTGCGCAATGCAGAGTTTCAGCAGGCAGCCTGCCACTAAGGGCCCCTGATTCCTGGACACCAACACCGCCCTTTACACAGGGAAGTGTAACTCACCAGCTCAGGTTCCTGATGGCACATTGCTGGGGACATTTTGAACCTTCAAAGCAGCCTGACTTTGCAGTGCTGGCAGCTGGCGTCTGGGAGGCATCCTGTGCAATGCAGACTTTCAGATGACAGACAGCTGGCCCCTCTGAACCAGACGCTCCTGAACACTAGTGCAGTCCCTCTTCCCAGGTAAGCAAAACTCAGCAGCCAAGGTTCCTAGTTTCAGATGGCTGGACGTGCTTTGCAGTCTCAAACAAGATCAACTAGGCACAGGTGGCAGCTTGGTGCTGGGAGGGATCCTGAGCAATGCAGAATTTGAAAAGACAGCCGGCCACTAAGGGCCCCTGTGCCCTGGACACTAATGCCGCCCATTACCCCAGGTAAGTGTAACTCACCAGCTCCGGTTCCTGATGGCAGATTAATGGGGCCATTTGGCACCCTCAAAGCAGCCTGACTGTGCGGCGGTGACAGCTTGGGTCCGGGAGGCCTCCTGCGCAATGCAGAATTTCAGCAGGCAGACGGCCACAAAGGGCCCCTGGGCTCTCAACAGAAATGCTGCCCTTTACACAGGTAAGCGTAACCCACCAGCTCAGGTTCCTGAGGGCAGGTGGCTGGAGTCACTTGGGACTCTCAAACCTGCCTGACTTTACAGAGGTGGAAGCTTGGGTCTCAGAGGTATCCTGCACAATGCAGAATTTCAGCAGGCAGACGGCCAGCCCCTCTTGGCCAGAGGCTCCCGAAAACTAAGGCTGACCCTTTCTCCAGTTAAGCAAAACTCAGACGCCCAGGGTCCTGGTGGCATATTGCTTGAGGGGCTTGGGACGCTCAAACAAGCTCAGCTCAGCACAGGAAGCAGCTTGGGGCTGGGAGTCATCCTTCGCAGTGAAGAATTTCATGAGCCAGGCGTTCACTAAGGGCCCCAGGACCCTGGACACCAATGCCGCCCATTACACAGGGAAGTGTAACTCACCAGCTCAGGTTCCTGATGGCAGATTGACAGAGCCATTTGGGACCTAAAATCCAGCCTGACTCTGCGGTGGTGGCAGCTTAGGTCCGGGGGGCATCCTACCCAATGGAGAATTTCAGCAGGCAGCCGGCCACAAAGGGCCCTTGACCTCTGAACAGAAGTGCTGCCCTTTACACAGGTAAGGGTAACTCACCAGCTCAGGTTCGTGATGGAAGATTGCTGGGGCCATTTGGGAATCTGAAACCAGACGGATCCTGCGGTGGTGGCAGCTTGGGTCTGGGAGGCATCCTGCGCAATGCAGAGTTTCAGCAGGCAGCCTGCCACTAAGGGCCCCTGATTCCTGGACACCAACGCCGCCCTTTACACAGGGAAGTGTAACTCACCAGCTCAGGTTCCTGATGGCACATTGCTGGGGACATTTTGAACCCTCAAAGCAGCCTGACTCTGCGGCGGTGACAGCTTGTGTCCGGGTGGCATCCTGCGCAATGCAGAATTTGAAGAGGCAGCCGGCCACAAAGGGCCCCTGGGCTCTCAACAGAAATGCTGCCCTTTACACAGGTAAACGTAACCCACCAGCTCAGGTTCCTGAGGGCAGGTGGCTGGAGTCACTTGGGACTCTCAAACCTGCCTGACTTTACAGAGGTGGCAGCTTGGGTCTCAGAAGTATCCTGCAAAATGCAGAATTTCAGCAAGCAGACACCCAGCCCCTCTTGGCCAGAGGCTCCTGAAAACTAAGGCTGACCCTTTCTCCAGTTAAGCAAAACTCAGACGCCCAGGGTCCTGGTGGCATATTGCTTGAGGGGCTTGGGACGCTCAAACAAGCTCAACTCAGCACAGGAAGCAGCTTGGGGCTGGGAGTCATCCTGCACAGTGAAGAATTTCATGAGCCAGGCGTTCACTAAGGGCCCCAGGACCCTGGACACCAATGCCGCCCTTTACACAGGGAAGTGTAACTCACCAGCTCAGGTTCTTGATGGAACATTGCTGGGGCCACTTGGCACCCTCAAACCAGCCAGACACTGCGGTGGTGGCAGCTGGGTTCCGGGAGGCATCCTGTGCAATGCAGAATATGAGGAGCCAGCCGGCCACTAAGGGCCCCCGGGCACTGGACGCAAATGCCCCCCATTGCCCCAGGTATGTGTAACTCACCAGCTCAGGTTCCTGATGGCACGTTGCTGGGGACATTTTCAACCTTCAAAGCAGCCTGACTTTGCAGTGCTGGCAGCTGGGGTCTGGGAGGCATCCTGTGCAATGCAGAATTTCAGATGACAGACAGCTGGCCCCTCTGAACCAGACGCTCCTGAACACTAGTGCAGTCCCTCTTCCCAGGTAAGCAAAACTCAGCAGCCAAGGTTCCTAGTTTCAGATGGCTGGACGTGCTTTGCAGTCTCAAACAAGATCAACTAGGCACAGGTGGCAGCTTGGTGCTGGGAGGGATCCTGAGCAATGCAGAGTTTGAGCAGACAGCCGGCCACTAAGGGCCTCTGCGCCCTGGACACTAATGCCGCCTGTTACCCCAGGTAAGTGTAACTCACCAGCTCCGGTTCCTGATGGCAGATTGCTGGGGACATTTCAGACCCTCAGACCAGCCTGACTTTGCAGTGGTGGCAGCGTGGGTCTGGCATGCATACTGTGCAATGCAGAATTTCATCAGACAGCCGGTCACTAAGGGCCCATGAGACCTCGACACCAATGCTTCCCTTTACACAGGGAAGTGTAACTCACCACCTCCGGTTCCTGATGGCAGATTGCTGGGGATATTTCGGACCCTCAAACCAGCCTGACTCTGCCGTGCTGGCAGCTTGGGTCCGGGAGGCATCCTGTGCAATGCAGAATTTCAGCAGGCAGACGGCCAGCCCCTCTTGGCCACAGGCTCCCGAAAACTAAGGCTGACCCTTTCTCCAGTTAAGCAAAACTCAGACGCCCAGGGTCCTGGTGGCATATTGCTTGAGGGGCTTGGGACGCTCAAACAAGCTCAACTCAGCACAGGAAGCAGCTTGGGGCTGGGAGTCATCCTGCGCAGTGAAGAATTTCATGAGCCAGGCGTTCACTAAGGGCCCCAGGACCCTGGACACCAATGCCGCCCATTACACAGGGAAGTGTAACTCACCAGCTCAGGTTCCTGATGGCAGATTGACAGAGCCATTTGGGACCTAAAATCCAGCCTGACTCTGCGGTGGTGGCAGCGTGGATCCGGGAGGCATCCTGCGCAATGCAGAATTTCAGCAGACAGCCGGTCACTAAGGGCCCATGAGTCCTCGACGCCAATGCTTCCCTTTACACAGGGAAGTGTAACTCACCAGCTCTGGTTCCTGATGGCAGATTGCTGGGGATATTTCGGACCCTCAAAGCAGCCAGACTCTGCGGTGCTGGCAGCTTGGGTCCGGGAGGCGTCCTGCGCAATGCAGAATATCAGCAGGCAGATGGCCACAAAGGGCCCCTGGGCTCTCAACAGAAATGCTGCCCTTTACACAGGTAAGCGTAACCCACCAGCTCAGGTTCCTGATGGCAGGTGGCTGGAGTCACTTGGGACTCTCAAACCTGCCTGACTTGACGGAGGTGGCAGCTTCGGTCTCAGAGGTATCCTGCGCAATGCGGAATTTCTGCAGGCAGCCAGCCACTAAGGGCCCTTGGGCCTGAAGACCAATGCTAGTCCTTTAAAAAGCTAAGTGTAACTCAGACGCCCAGGTCCCTGATGGCAGGTAGCAGGGGACACGTGCCGAGGACAAAGCGGCGGGAGTTTGAACTGGTGCCACCTTGGGCCTGGGATGCACCCTGCGCAAGACAGAATTTCAGCACGCAGCCGGCCACTCCAGGCAAGGGCTCCTGAACAACAAGGCCAGCCCTTTCCCAGAAAAAGAAATCTCAGCAGCCCAGGCTCCTGAGAGAAGATTGCTGGACCCATATGGGACCCTCAAACCAGCCTGACTTTGCCGTGGTGGCAGCTTGGGTCCGGAAGGCCTGCTGCGCAATGCAGAGTTTCAGCAGGCAGCCTGCCACTAAGGGCCCCTGATTCCTGGACACCAACACCGCCCTTTACACAGGGAAGTGTAACTCACCAGCTCAGGTTCCTGATGGCACATTGCTGGGGACATTTTGAACCTTCAAAGCAGCCTGACTTTGCAGTGCTGGCAGCTGGCGTCTGGGAGGCATCCTGTGCAATGCAGACTTTCAGATGACAGACAGCTGGCCCCTCTGAACCAGACGCTCCTGAACACTAGTGCAGTCCCTCTTCCCAGGTAAGCAAAACTCAGCAGCCAAGGTTCCTAGTTTCAGATGGCTGGACGTGCTTTGCAGTCTCAAACAAGATCAACTAGGCACAGGTGGCAGCTTGGTGCTGGGAGGGATCCTGAGCAATGCAGAATTTGAAAAGACAGCCGGCCACTAAGGGCCCCTGTGCCCTGGACACTAATGCCGCCCATTACCCCAGGTAAGTGTAACTCACCAGCTCCGGTTCCTGATGGCAGATTAATGGGGCCATTTGGCACCCTCAAAGCAGCCTGACTGTGCGGCGGTGACAGCTTGGGTCCGGGAGGCCTCCTGCGCAATGCAGAATTTCAGCAGGCAGACGGCCACAAAGGGCCCCTGGGCTCTCAACAGAAATGCTGCCCTTTACACAGGTAAGCGTAACCCACCAGCTCAGGTTCCTGAGGGCAGGTGGCTGGAGTCACTTGGGACTCTCAAACCTGCCTGACTTTACAGAGGTGGAAGCTTGGGTCTCAGAGGTATCCTGCACAATGCAGAATTTCAGCAGGCAGACGGCCAGCCCCTCTTGGCCAGAGGCTCCCGAAAACTAAGGCTGACCCTTTCTCCAGTTAAGCAAAACTCAGACGCCCAGGGTCCTGGTGGCATATTGCTTGAGGGGCTTGGGACGCTCAAACAAGCTCAGCTCAGCACAGGAAGCAGCTTGGGGCTGGGAGTCATCCTTCGCAGTGAAGAATTTCATGAGCCAGGCGTTCACTAAGGGCCCCAGGACCCTGGACACCAATGCCGCCCATTACACAGGGAAGTGTAACTCACCAGCTCAGGTTCCTGATGGCAGATTGACAGAGCCATTTGGGACCTAAAATCCAGCCTGACTCTGCGGTGGTGGCAGCTTAGGTCCGGGGGGCATCCTACCCAATGGAGAATTTCAGCAGGCAGCCGGCCACAAAGGGCCCTTGACCTCTGAACAGAAGTGCTGCCCTTTACACAGGTAAGGGTAACTCACCAGCTCAGGTTCGTGATGGAAGATTGCTGGGGCCATTTGGGAATCTGAAACCAGACGGATCCTGCGGTGGTGGCAGCTTGGGTCTGGGAGGCATCCTGCGCAATGCAGAGTTTCAGCAGGCAGCCTGCCACTAAGGGCCCCTGATTCCTGGACACCAACGCCGCCCTTTACACAGGGAAGTGTAACTCACCAGCTCAGGTTCCTGATGGCACATTGCTGGGGACATTTTGAACCCTCAAAGCAGCCTGACTCTGCGGCGGTGACAGCTTGTGTCCGGGTGGCATCCTGCGCAATGCAGAATTTGAAGAGGCAGCCGGCCACAAAGGGCCCCTGGGCTCTCAACAGAAATGCTGCCCTTTACACAGGTAAACGTAACCCACCAGCTCAGGTTCCTGAGGGCAGGTGGCTGGAGTCACTTGGGACTCTCAAACCTGCCTGACTTTACAGAGGTGGCAGCTTGGGTCTCAGAAGTATCCTGCAAAATGCAGAATTTCAGCAAGCAGACACCCAGCCCCTCTTGGCCAGAGGCTCCTGAAAACTAAGGCTGACCCTTTCTCCAGTTAAGCAAAACTCAGACGCCCAGGGTCCTGGTGGCATATTGCTTGAGGGGCTTGGGACGCTCAAACAAGCTCAACTCAGCACAGGAAGCAGCTTGGGGCTGGGAGTCATCCTGCACAGTGAAGAATTTCATGAGCCAGGCGTTCACTAAGGGCCCCAGGACCCTGGACACCAATGCCGCCCTTTACACAGGGAAGTGTAACTCACCAGCTCAGGTTCTTGATGGAACATTGCTGGGGCCACTTGGCACCCTCAAACCAGCCAGACACTGCGGTGGTGGCAGCTGGGTTCCGGGAGGCATCCTGTGCAATGCAGAATATGAGGAGCCAGCCGGCCACTAAGGGCCCCCGGGCACTGGACGCAAATGCCCCCCATTGCCCCAGGTATGTGTAACTCACCAGCTCAGGTTCCTGATGGCACGTTGCTGGGGACATTTTCAACCTTCAAAGCAGCCTGACTTTGCAGTGCTGGCAGCTGGGGTCTGGGAGGCATCCTGTGCAATGCAGAATTTCAGATGACAGACAGCTGGCCCCTCTGAACCAGACGCTCCTGAACACTAGTGCAGTCCCTCTTCCCAGGTAAGCAAAACTCAGCAGCCAAGGTTCCTAGTTTCAGATGGCTGGACGTGCTTTGCAGTCTCAAACAAGATCAACTAGGCACAGGTGGCAGCTTGGTGCTGGGAGGGATCCTGAGCAATGCAGAGTTTGAGCAGACAGCCGGCCACTAAGGGCCTCTGCGCCCTGGACACTAATGCCGCCTGTTACCCCAGGTAAGTGTAACTCACCAGCTCCGGTTCCTGATGGCAGATTGCTGGGGACATTTCAGACCCTCAGACCAGCCTGACTTTGCAGTGGTGGCAGCGTGGGTCTGGCATGCATACTGTGCAATGCAGAATTTCATCAGACAGCCGGTCACTAAGGGCCCATGAGACCTCGACACCAATGCTTCCCTTTACACAGGGAAGTGTAACTCACCACCTCCGGTTCCTGATGGCAGATTGCTGGGGATATTTCGGACCCTCAAACCAGCCTGACTCTGCCGTGCTGGCAGCTTGGGTCCGGGAGGCATCCTGTGCAATGCAGAATTTCAGCAGGCAGACGGCCAGCCCCTCTTGGCCAGAGGCTCCCGAAAACTAAGGCTGACCCTTTCTCCAGTTAAGCAAAACTCAGACGCCCAGGGTCCTGGTGGCATATTGCTTGAGGGGCTTGGGACGCTCAAACAAGCTCAACTCAGCACAGGAAGCAGCTTGGGGCTGGGAGTCATCCTGCGCAGTGAAGAATTTCATGAGCGAGGCGTTCACTAAGGGCCCCAGGACCCTGGACACCAATGCCGCCCATTACACAGGGAAGTGTAACTCACCAGCTCAGGTTCCTGATGGCAGATTGACAGAGCCATTTGGGACCTAAAATCCAGCCTGACTCTGCGGTGGTGGCAGCGTGGATCCGGGAGGCATCCTGCGCAATGCAGAATTTCAGCAGACAGCCGGTCACTAAGGGCCCATGAGTCCTCGACGCCAATGCTTCCCTTTACACAGGGAAGTGTAACTCACCAGCTCTGGTTCCTGATGGCAGATTGCTGGGGATATTTCGGACCCTCAAAGCAGCCAGACTCTGCGGTGCTGGCAGCTTGGGTCCGGGAGGCGTCCTGCGCAATGCAGAATATCAGCAGGCAGATGGCCACAAAGGGCCCCTGGGCTCTCAACAGAAATGCTGCCCTTTACACAGGTAAGCGTAACCCACCAGCTCAGGTTCCTGATGGCAGGTGGCTGGAGTCACTTGGGACTCTCAAACCTGCCTGACTTGACGGAGGTGGCAGCTTCGGTCTCAGAGGTATCCTGCGCAATGCGGAATTTCTGCAGGCAGCCAGCCACTAAGGGCCCTTGGGCCTGAAGACCAATGCTAGTCCTTTAAAAAGCTAAGTGTAACTCAGACGCCCAGGTCCCTGATGGCAGGTAGCAGGGGACACGTGCCGAGGACAAAGCGGCGGGAGTTTGAACTGGTGCCACCTTGGGCCTGGGATGCACCCTGCGCAAGACAGAATTTCAGCACGCAGCCGGCCACTCCAGGCAAGGGCTCCTGAACAACAAGGCCAGCCCTTTCCCAGAAAAAGAAATCTCAGCAGCCCAGGCTCCTGAGAGAAGATTGCTGGACCCATATGGGACCCTCAAACCAGCCTGACTTTGCCGTGGTGGCAGCTTGGGTCCGGAAGGCCTGCTGCGCAATGCAGAGTTTCAGCAGGCAGCCTGCCACTAAGGGCCCCTGATTCCTGGACACCAACACCGCCCTTTACACAGGGAAGTGTAACTCACCAGCTCAGGTTCCTGATGGCACATTGCTGGGGACATTTTGAACCTTCAAAGCAGCCTGACTTTGCAGTGCTGGCAGCTGGCGTCTGGGAGGCATCCTGTGCAATGCAGACTTTCAGATGACAGACAGCTGGCCCCTCTGAACCAGACGCTCCTGAACACTAGTGCAGTCCCTCTTCCCAGGTAAGCAAAACTCAGCAGCCAAGGTTCCTAGTTTCAGATGGCTGGACGTGCTTTGCAGTCTCAAACAAGATCAACTAGGCACAGGTGGCAGCTTGGTGCTGGGAGGGAT
The DNA here is from genome assembly GCF_028551555.1 of Melozone crissalis. Lineage (NCBI taxonomy): Eukaryota > Metazoa > Chordata > Aves > Passeriformes > Passerellidae > Melozone > Melozone crissalis. The sequence continues at coordinate 2,174,342 of NW_026535913.1, read as the reverse complement.
CCTGAGCAATGCAGAATTTGAGCAGACAGCCGGCCACTAAGGGCCCCTGTGCCCTGGACACTAATGCCGCCCATTACCCCAGGTAAGTGTAACTCACCAGCTCCGGTTCCTGATGGCAGATTAATGGGGCCATTTGGCACCCTCAAAGCAGCCTGACTCTGCGGCGGTGACAGCTTGGGTCCGGGAGGCCTCCTGCGCAATGCAGAATTTCAGCAGGCAGACGGCCACAAAGGGCCCCTGGGCTCTCAACAGAAATGCTGCCCTTTACACAGGTAAGCGTAACCCACCAGCTCAGGTTCCTGAGGGCAGGTGGCTGGAGTCACTTGGGACTCTCAAACCTGCCTGACTTTACAGAGGTGGAAGCTTGGGTCTCAGAGGTATCCTGCACAATGCAGAATTTCAGCAGGCAGACGGCCAGCCCCTCTTGGCCAGAGGCTCCCGAAAACTAAGGCTGACCCTTTCTCCAGTTAAGCAAAACTCAGACGCCCAGGGTCCTGGTGGCATATTGCTTGAGGGGCTTGGGACGCTCAAACAAGCTCAACTCAGCACAGGAAGCAGCTTGGGGCTGGGAGTCATCCTTCGCAGTGAAGAATTTCATGAGCCAGGCGTTCACTAAGGGCCCCAGGACCCTGGACACCAATGCCGCCCATTACACAGGGAAGTGTAACTCACCAGCTCAGGTTCCTGATGGCAGATTGACAGAGCCATTTGGGACCTAAAATCCAGCCTGACTCTGCGGTGGTGGCAGCTTAGGTCCGGGGGGCATCCTACCCAATGGAGAATTTCAGCAGGCAGCCGGCCACAAAGGGCCCTTGACCTCTGAACAGAAGTGCTGCCCTTTACACAGGTAAGGGTAACTCACCAGCTCAGGTTCGTGATGGAAGATTGCTGGGGCCATTTGGGAATCTGAAACCAGACGGATCCTGCGGTGGTGGCAGCTTGGGTCTGGGAGGCATCCTGCGCAATGCAGAGTTTCAGCAGGCAGCCTGCCACTAAGGGCCCCTGATTCCTGGACACCAACGCCGCCCTTTACACAGGGAAGTGTAACTCACCAGCTCAGGTTCCTGATGGCACATTGCTGGGGACATTTTGAACCCTCAAAGCAGCCTGACTCTGCGGCGGTGACAGCTTGTGTCCGGGTGGCATCCTGCGCAATGCAGAATTTGAGGAGGCAGCCGGCCACAAATGGCCCCTGGGCTCTCAACAGAAATGCTGCCCTTTACACAGGTAAACGTAACCCACCAGCTCAGGTTCCTGAGGGCAGGTGGCTGGAGTCACTTGGGACTCTCAAACCTGCCTGACTTTACAGAGGTGGCAGCTTGGGTCTCAGAAGTATCCTGCAAAATGCAGAATTTCAGCAAGCAGACACCCAGCCCCTCTTGGCCAGAGGCTCCTGAAAACTAAGGCTGACCCTTTCTCCAGTTAAGCAAAACTCAGACGCCCAGGGTCCTGGTGGCATATTGCTTGAGGGGCTTGGGACGATCAAACAAGCTCAACTCAGCACAGGAAGCATCTTGGGGCTGGGAGTCATCCTGCACAGTGAAGAATTTCATGAGCCAGGCGTTCACTAAGGGCCCCAGGACCCTGGACACCAATGCCGCCCATTACACAGGGAAGTGTAACTCACCAGCTCAGGTTCTTGATGGAACATTGCTGGGGCCACTTGGCACCCTCAAACCAGCCAGACACTGCGGTGGTGGCAGCTGGGTTCCGGGAGGCATCCTGTGCAATGCAGAATATGAGGAGCCAGCCGGCCACTAAGGGCCCCCGGGCACTGGACGCAAATGCCCCCCATTGCCCCAGGTATGTGTAACTCACCAGCTCAGGTTCCTGATGGCACGTTGCTGGGGACATTTTGAACCTTCAAAGCAGCCTGACTTTGCAGTGCTGGCAGCTGGGGTCTGGGAGGCATCCTGTGCAATGCAGAATTTCAGATGACAGACAGCTGGCCCCTCTGAACCAGACGCTCCTGAACACTAGTGCAGTCCCTCTTCCCAGGTAAGCAAAACTCAGCAGCCAAGGTTCCTAGTTTCAGATGGCTGGAGGTGCTTTGCAGTCTCAAACAAGATCAACTAGGCACAGGTGGCAGCTTGGTGCTGGGAGGGATCCTGAGCAATGCAGAGTTTGAGCAGACAGCCGGCCACTAAGGGCCTCTGCGCCCTGGACACTAATGCCGCCTGTTACCCCAGGTAAGTGTAACTCACCAGCTCCGGTTCCTGATGGCAGATTGCTGGGGACATTTCAGACCCTCAGACCAGCCTGACTTTGCAGTGGTGGCAGCGTGGGTCTGGCATGCATACTGTGCAATGCAGAATTTCAGCAGACAGCCGGTCACTAAGGGCCCATGAGACCTTGACACCAATGCTTCCCTTTACACAGGGAAGTGTAACTCACCAGCTCCGGTTCCTGATGGCAGATTGCTGGGGATATTTGGACCCTCAAACCAGCCTGACTCTGCGGTACTGGCAGCTTGGGTCCGGGAGGCATCCTGTGCAATGCAGAATTTCAGCAGGCAGACGGCCAGCCCCTCTTGGCCACAGGCTCCCGAAAACTAAGGCTGACCCTTTCTCCAGTTAAGCAAAACTCAGATGCCCAGGGCCCTGGTGGCATATTGCTTGAGGGGCTTGGGACTCTCAAACAAGCTCAGCTCAGCACAGGAAGCAGCTTGGGGCTGGGAGTCATCCTGCGCAGTGAAGAACTTCATGAACCAGGGGTTCACTACGGGCCCCAGGACCCTGGACACCAATGCCGCCCATTACACAGGGAAGTGTAACTCACCAGCTCAGCTTCCTGATGGCAGATTGACAGGGCCATTTGGGACCTAAAATCCAGCCGGACTCTGCGGTGGTGGCAGCTTAGGTCCGGGGGGCATCCTACGCAATGGAGAATTTCAGCAGGCAGCCGGCCACAAAGGGCCCCTGACCTCTGAACAGAAGTGCTGCCCTTTACACATGTAAGAGTAACTCACCAGCTCAGGTTCGTGATGGAAGATTGCTGGGGCCATTTGGGAATCTGAAACCAGACGAATCCTGCGGTGGTGGCAGCTTGGGTCTGGGAGGCATCCTGCGCAATGCAGAGTTTCAGCAGGCAGCCTGCCACTAAGGGCCCCTGATTCCTGGACACCAACGCCGCCCTTTACACAGGGAAGTGTAACTCACCAGCTCAGGTTCTTGATGGCACGTTGCTAGGGACATTTTGAACCCTCAAAGCAGCCTGACTCTGCGGCGGTGACAGCTTGGGTCCGGGAGGCATCCTGCGCAATGCAGAATTTGAGGAGGCAGCCGGCCACAAAGGGCCCCTGGGCTCTCAACAGAAATGCTGCCCTTTACACAGGTAAGCACAACCCACCAGCTCAGGTTCCTGATGGCAGGTGGCTGGAGTCAGGTGGCTGGAGTCAGGTGGCTGGAGTCAGGTGGCTGGAGGCACAGGTGGCAGCTTGGTGCTGGGAGGGATCCTGAGCAATGCAGAATTTGAGCAGACAGCCGGCCACTAAGGGCCCCTGCACCCTGGACACTAATGCCGCCCATTACCCCAGGTAAGTGTAACTCACCAGCTCCGGTTCCTGATGGCAGATTGCTGGGGACATTTCAGACCCTCAGACCAGCCTGACTTTGCAGTGGTGGCAGCGTGGGTCTGGCATGCATACTGTGCAATGCAGAATTTCATCAGACAGCCGGTCACTAAGGCCCATGAGACCTCGACACCAATGCTTCCCTTTACACAGGGAATTGTAACTCACCAGCTCCGGTTCCTGATGGCAGATTAATGGGGCCATTTGGCACCCTCAAAGCAGCCTGACTCTGCGGCGGTGACAGCTTGGGTCCGGGAGGCATCCTGCGCAATGCAGAATTTGAGGAGGCAGCCGGCCACAAAGGGCCCCTGGGCTCTCAACAGAAATGCTGCCCTTTACACAGGTAAGCGTAACCCACCAGCTCAGGTTCCTGATGGTAGGTGGCTGGAGTCACTTGGGACTCTCAAACCTGCCTGACTTGACGGAGGTGGCAGCTTGGGTCTCAGAGGTATCCTGCAAAATGCAGAATTTCAGCAGGCAGACGGCCAGCCCCTCTTGGCCAGAGGCTCCTGAAAACTAAGGCTGACTCTTTCTCCAGTTAAGCAAAACTCAGACGCCCAGGTTCCTGGTGGCATATTGCTTGAGGAGCTTGGGACTCTCAAACAAGCTCAGCTCAGCACAGGAAGCAGCTTGGGGCTGGGAGTCATCCTGCACAGTGAAGAATTTCATGAGCCAGGCGTTCACTAAGGGCCCCAGGACACCATTGCCGCCCTTTACACAGGGAAGTATAACTCACCAGCTCAGGTTCTTGATGGAACATTGCTGGGGCCACTTGGCACCCTCAAACCAGCCAGACACTGCGGTGGTGGCAGCTGGGTTCCGGGAGGCATCCTGTGCAATGCAGAATATGAGGAGCCAGCCGGCCACTAAGGGCCCCCGGGCACTGGACGCAAATGCCCCCCATTGCCCCAGGTAAGTGTAACTCACCAGCTCAGGTTCCTGAAGGCACGTTGCTGGGGACATTTTCAACCTTCAAAGCAGCCTGACTTTGCAGTGCTGGCAGCTGGGGTCCGGGAGGCATCCTGTGCAATGCAGAATTTCAGATGACAGACAGCTGGCCCCTCTGAACCAGACGCTCCTGAACACTAGTGCAGTCCCTCTTCCCAGGTAAGCAAAACTCAGCAGCCAAGGTTCCTAGTTTCAGATGGCTGGAGGTGCTTTGCAGTCTCAAACAAGATCAACTAGGCACAGGTGGCAGCTTGGTGCTGGGAGGGATCCTGAGCAATGCAGAATTTGAGCAGACAGCCGGCCACTAAGGGCCCCTGTGCCCTGGACACTAATGCCGCCCATTACCCCAGGTAAGTGTAACTCACCAGCTCCGGTACCTGATGACAGATTGCTGGGGACATTTCAGACCCTCAGACCAGCCTGACTTTGCGGTGGTGGCAACGTGGATCCGGGAGGCATCCTGCGCAATGCAGAATTTCAGCAGACAGCCGGTCACTAAGGGCCCATGAGTCCTCGACGCCAATGCTTCCCTTTACACAGGGAAGTGTAACTCACCAGCTCTGGTTCCTGATGGCAGATTGCTGGGGATATTTCGGACCCTCAAAGCAGCCAGACTCTGCGGTGCTGGCAGCTTGGGTCCGGGAGGCGTCCTGCGCAATGCAGAATATCAGCAGGCAGACGGCCACAAATGGCCCCTGGGCTCTCAACAGAAATGCTGCCCTTTGCACAGGTAAGCGTAACCCACCAGCTCAGGTTCCTGATGGCAGGTGGCTGGAGTCACTTGGGACTCTCAAACCTGCCTGACTTTACTAGGTGGCAGCTTGGGTCTCAGAGGTATCCTGCGCAATGCGGAATTTCTGCAGGCAGCCAGCCACTAAGGGCCCTTGGGCCTGAAGACCAATGCTAGTGCTTTAAAAAGGTAAGTGTAACTCAGACGCCCAGGTCCCTGATGGCAGGTAGCAGGGGACACGTGCCGAGGACAAAGCGGCGGGAGTTTGAACTGGTGCCACCTTGGGCCTGGGATGCACCCTGCGCAAGACAGAATTTCAGCACGCAGCCGGCCACTCTAGGCAAGGGCTCCTGAACAACAAGGCCAGCCCTTTCCCAGAAAAAGAAATCTCAGCAGCCCAGGCTCCAGAGAGAAGATTGCTGGACGCATATGGGACCCTCAAACCAGCCTGACTTTGCCGTGGTGGCAGCTTGGGTCCGGAAAGCCTGCTGCGCAATGCAGAGTTTCAGCAGGCAGCCTTCCACTAAGGGCCCCTGATTCCTGGACACCAACACCGCCCTTTACACAGGGAAGTGTAACTCACCAGCTCAGGTTCCTGATGGCACATTGCTGGGGACATTTTCAACCTTCAAAGCAGCCTGACTTTGCAGTGCTGGCAGCTGGCGTCTGGGAGGCATCCTGTGCAATGCAGACTTTCAGATGACAGACAGCTGGCCCCTCTGAACCAGACGCTCCTGAACACTAGTGCAGTCCCTCTTCCCAGGTAAGCAAAACTCAGCAGCCAAGGTTCCTAGTTTCAGATGGCTGGACGTGCTTTGCAGTCTCAAACAAGATCAACTAGGCACAGGTGGCAGCTTGGTGCTGGGAGGGATCCTGAGCAATGCAGAATTTGAAAAGACAGCCGGCCACTAAGGGCCCCTGTGCCCTGGACACTAATGCCGCCCATTACCCCAGGTAAGTGTAACTCACCAGCTCCGGTTCCTGATGGCAGATTAATGGGGCCATTTGGCACCCTCAAAGCAGCCTGACTCTGCGGCGGTGACAGCTTGGGTCCGGGAGGCCTCCTGCGCAATGCAGAATTTCAGCAGGCAGACGGCCACAAAGGGCCCCTGGGCTCTCAACAGAAATGCTGCCCTTTACACAGGTAAGCGTAACCCACCAGCTCAGGTTCCTGAGGGCAGGTGGCTGGAGTCACTTGGGACTCTCAAACCTGCCTGACTTTACAGAGGTGGAAGCTTGGGTCTCAGAGGTATCCTGCACAATGCAGAATTTCAGCAGGCAGACGGCCAGCCCCTCTTGGCCAGAGGCTCCCGAAAACTAAGGCTGACCCTTTCTCCAGTTAAGCAAAACTCAGACGCCCAGGGTCCTGGTGGCATATTGCTTGAGGGGCTTGGGACGCTCAAACAAGCTCAGCTCAGCACAGGAAGCAGCTTGGGGCTGGGAGTCATCCTTCGCAGTGAAGAATTTCATGAGCCAGGCGTTCACTAAGGGCCCCAGGACCCTGGACACCAATGCCGCCCATTACACAGGGAAGTGTAACTCACCAGCTCAGGTTCCTGATGGCAGATTGACAGAGCCATTTGGGACCTAAAATCCAGCCTGACTCTGCGGTGGTGGCAGCTTAGGTCCGGGGGGCATCCTACCCAATGGAGAATTTCAGCAGGCAGCCGGCCACAAAGGGCCCTTGACCTCTGAACAGAAGTGCTGCCCTTTACACAGGTAAGGGTAACTCACCAGCTCAGGTTCGTGATGGAAGATTGCTGGGGCCATTTGGGAATCTGAAACCAGACGGATCCTGCGGTGGTGGCAGCTTGGGTCTGGGAGGCATCCTGCGCAATGCAGAGTTTCAGCAGGCAGCCTGCCACTAAGGGCCCCTGATTCCTGGACACCAACGCCGCCCTTTACACAGGGAAGTGTAACTCACCAGCTCAGGTTCCTGATGGCACATTGCTGGGGACATTTTGAACCCTCAAAGCAGCCTGACTCTGCGGCGGTGACAGCTTGTGTCCGGGTGGCATCCTGCGCAATGCAGAATTTGAGGAGGCAGCCGGCCACAAATGGCCCCTGGGCTCTCAACAGAAATGCTGCCCTTTACACAGGTAAACGTAACCCACCAGCTCAGGTTCCTGAGGGCAGGTGGCTGGAGTCACTTGGGACTCTCAAACCTGCCTGACTTTACAGAGGTGGCAGCTTGGGTCTCAGAAGTATCCTGCAAAATGCAGAATTTCAGCAAGCAGACACCCAGCCCCTCTTGGCCAGAGGCTCCTGAAAACTAAGGCTGACCCTTTCTCCAGTTAAGCAAAACTCAGACGCCCAGGGTCCTGGTGGCATATTGCTTGAGGGGCTTGGGACGCTCAAACAAGCTCAACTCAGCACAGGAAGCAGCTTGGGGCTGGGAGTCATCCTGCACAGTGAAGAATTTCATGAGCCAGGCGTTCACTAAGGGCCCCAGGACCCTGGACACCAATGCCGCCCTTTACACAGGGAAGTGTAACTCACCAGCTCAGGTTCTTGATGGAACATTGCTGGGGCCACTTGGCACCCTCAAACCAGCCAGACACTGCGGTGGTGGCAGCTGGGTTCCGGGAGGCATCCTGTGCAATGCAGAATATGAGGAGCCAGCCGGCCACTAAGGGCCCCCGGGCACTGGACGCAAATGCCCCCCATTGCCCCAGGTATGTGTAACTCACCAGCTCAGGTTCCTGATGGCACGTTGCTGGGGACATTTTCAACCTTCAAAGCAGCCTGACTTTGCAGTGCTGGCAGCTGGGGTCTGGGAGGCATCCTGTGCAATGCAGAATTTCAGATGACAGACAGCTGGCCCCTCTGAACCAGACGCTCCTGAACACTAGTGCAGTCCCTCTTCCCAGGTAAGCAAAACTCAGCAGCCAAGGTTCCTAGTTTCAGATGGCTGGAGGTGCTTTGCAGTCTCAAACAAGATCAACTAGGCACAGGTGGCAGCTTGGTGCTGGGAGGGATCCTGAGCAATGCAGAGTTTGAGCAGACAGCCGGCCACTAAGGGCCTCTGCGCCCTGGACACTAATGCCGCCTGTTACCCCAGGTAAGTGTAACTCACCAGCTCCGGTTCCTGATGGCAGATTGCTGGGGACATTTCAGACCCTCAGACCAGCCTGACTTTGCAGTGGTGGCAGCGTGGGTCTGGCATGCATACTGTGCAATGCAGAATTTCAGCAGACAGCCGGTCACTAAGGGCCCATGAGACCTTGACACCAATGCTTCCCTTTACACAGGGAAGTGTAACTCACCAGCTCCGGTTCCTGATGGCAGATTGCTGGGGATATTTGGACCCTCAAACCAGCCTGACTCTGCGGTACTGGCAGCTTGGGTCCGGGAGGCATCCTGTGCAATGCAGAATTTCAGCAGGCAGACGGCCAGCCCCTCTTGGCCACAGGCTCCCGAAAACTAAGGCTGACCCTTTCTCCAGTTAAGCAAAACTCAGACGCCCAGGGTCCTGGTGGCATATTGCTTGAGGGGCTTGGGACTCTCAAACAAGCTCAGCTCAGCACAGGAAGCAGCTTGGGGCTGGGAGTCATCCTGCGCAGTGAAGAACTTCATGAACCAGGGGTTCACTACGGGCCCCAGGACCCTGGACACCAATGCCGCCCATTACACAGGGAAGTGTAACTCACCAGCTCAGCTTCCTGATGGCAGATTGACAGGGCCATTTGGGACCTAAAATCCAGCCGGACTCTGCGGTGGTGGCAGCTTAGGTCCGGGGGGCATCCTACGCAATGGAGAATTTCAGCAGGCAGCCGGCCACAAAGGGCCCCTGACCTCTGAACAGAAGTGCTGCCCTTTACACATGTAAGAGTAACTCACCAGCTCAGGTTCGTGATGGAAGATTGCTGGGGCCATTTGGGAATCTGAAACCAGACGAATCCTGCGGTGGTGGCAGCTTGGGTCTGGGAGGCATCCTGCGCAATGCAGAGTTTCAGCAGGCAGCCTGCCACTAAGGGCCCCTGATTCCTGGACACCAACGCCGCCCTTTACACAGGGAAGTGTAACTCACCAGCTCAGGTTCTTGATGGCACGTTGCTAGGGACATTTTGAACCCTCAAAGCAGCCTGACTCTGCGGCGGTGACAGCTTGGGTCCGGGAGGCATCCTGCGCAATGCAGAATTTGAGGAGGCAGCCGGCCACAAAGGGTCCCTGGGCTCTCAACAGAAATGCTGCCCTTTACACAGGTAAGCCCAACCCACCAGCTCAGGTTCCTGATGGCAGGTGGCTGGAGTCACTTGGGACTCTCAAACCTGCCTGACTTGACGGAGGTGGCAGCTTGGGTCTCAGAGGTATCCTGCAAAATGCAGAATTTCAGCAGGCAGACGGCCAGCCCCTCTTGGCCAGAGGCTCCTGAAAATTAAGGCTGACTCTTTCTCCAGTTAAGCAAAACTCAGACGCCCAGGTTCCTGGTGGCATATTTCTTGAGGGGCTTGGGACTCTCAAACAAGCTCAGCTCAGCACAGGAAGCAGCTTGGGGCTGGGAGTCATCCTGCGCAGTGAAGAATTTCATGAGCCAGGCGTTCACTAAGGGCCCCAGGACCCTGGACACCATTGCCGCCCTTTACACAGGGAAGTATAACTCACCAGCTCAGGTTCTTGATGGAACATTGCTGGGGCCACTTGGCACCCTCAAACCAGCCAGACACTGCGGTGGTGGCAGCTGGGTTCCGGGAGGCATCCTGTGCAATGCAGAATATGAGGAGCCAGCCGGCCACTAAGGGCCCCCGGGCACTGGACGCAAATGCCCCCCATTGCCCCAGGTAAGTGTAACTCACCAGCTCAGGTTCCTGATGGCACGTTGCTGGGGACATTTTCAACCTTCAAAGCAGCCTGACTTTGCAGTGCTGGCAGCTGGGGTCCGGGAGGCATCCTGTGCAATGCAGAATTTCAGATGACAGACAGCTGGCCCCTCTGGACCAGAGGCTCCTGAACACTAGTGCAGTCCCTCTTCCCAGGTAAGCAAAACTCAGCAGCCAAGGTTCCTAGTTTCAGATGGCTGGAGGTGCTTTGCAGTCTCAAACAAGATCAGCTAGGCACAGGTGGCAGCTTGGTGCTGGGAGGGATCCTGAGCAATGCAGAATTTGAGCAGACAGCCGGCCACTAAGGGCCCCTGTGCCCTGGACACTAATGCCGCCCATTACCCCAGGTAAGTGTAACTCACCAGCTCCGGTACCTGATGACAGATTGCTGGGGACATTTCAGACCCTCAGACCAGCCTGACTTTGCGGTGGTGGCAGCGTGGATCCGGGAGGCATCCTGCGCAATGCAGAATTTCAGCAGACAGCCGGTCACTAAGGGCCCATGAGTCCTCGACGCCAATGCTTCCCTTTACACAGGGAAGTGTAACTCACCAGCTCTGGTTCCTGATGGCAGATTGCTGGGGATATTTCGGACCCTCAAAGCAGCCAGACTCTGCGGTGCTGGCAGCTTGGGTCCGGGAGGCGTCCTGCGCAATGCAGAATATCAGCAGGCAGATGGCCACAAAGGGCCCCTGGGCTCTCAACAGAAATGCTGCCCTTTACACAGGTAAGCGTAACCCACCAGCTCAGGTTCCTGATGGCAGGTGGCTGGAGTCACTTGGGACTCTCAAACCTGCCTGACTTTCGGAGGTGGCAGCTTCGGTCTCAGAGGTATCCTGCGCAATGCGGAATTTCTGCAGGCAGCCAGCCACTAAGGGCCCTTGGGCCTGAAGACCAATGCTAGTTCTTTAAAAAGCTAAGTGTAACTCAGACGCCCAGGTCCCTGATGGCAGGTAGCAGGGGACACGTGCCGAGGACAAAGCGGAGGGAGTTTGAACTGGTGCCACCTTGGGCCTGGGATGCACCCTGCGCAAGACAGAATTTCAGCACGCAGCCGGCCACTCCAGGCAAGGGCTCCTGAACAACAAGGCCAGCCCTTTCCCAGAAAAAGAAATCTCAGCAGCCCAGGCTCCTGAGAGAAGATTGCTGGACCCATATGGGACCCTCAAACCAGCCTGACTTTGCCGTGGTGGCAGCTTGGGTCCGGAAGGCCTGCTGCGCAATGCAGAGTTTCAGCAGGCAGCCTGCCACTAAGGGCCCCTGATTCCTGGACACCAACACCGCCCTTTACACAGGGAAGTGTAACTCACCAGCTCAGGTTCCTGATGGCACATTGCTGGGGACATTTTGAACCTTCAAAGCAGCCTGACTTTGCAGTGCTGGCAGCTGGCGTCTGGGAGGCATCCTGTGCAATGCAGACTTTCAGATGACAGACAGCTGGCCCCTCTGAACCAGACGCTCCTGAACACTAGTGCAGTCCCTCTTCCCAGGTAAGCAAAACTCAGCAGCCAAGGTTCCTAGTTTCAGATGGCTGGACGTGCTTTGCAGTCTCAAACAAGATCAACTAGGCACAGGTGGCAGCTTGGTGCTGGGAGGGATCCTGAGCAATGCAGAATTTGAAAAGACAGCCGGCCACTAAGGGCCCCTGTGCCCTGGACACTAATGCCGCCCATTACCCCAGGTAAGTGTAACTCACCAGCTCCGGTTCCTGATGGCAGATTAATGGGGCCATTTGGCACCCTCAAAGCAGCCTGACTGTGCGGCGGTGACAGCTTGGGTCCGGGAGGCATCCTGCGCAATGCAGAATTTCAGCAGGCAGACGGCCACAAAGGGCCCCTGGGCTCTCAACAGAAATGCTGCCCTTTACACAGGTAAGCGTAACCCACCAGCTCAGGTTCCTGAGGGCAGGTGGCTGGAGTCACTTGGGACTCTCAAACCTGCCTGACTTTACAGAGGTGGAAGCTTGGGTCTCAGAGGTATCCTGCACAATGCAGAATTTCAGCAGGCAGACGGCCAGCCCCTCTTGGCCACAGGCTCCCGAAAACTAAGGCTGACCCTTTCTCCAGTTAAGCAAAACTCAGACGCCCAGGGTCCTGGTGGCATATTGCTTGAGGGGCTTGGGACGCTCAAACAAGCTCAGCTCAGCACAGGAAGCAGCTTGGGGCTGGGAGTCATCCTTCGCAGTGAAGAATTTCATGAGCCAGGCGTTCACTAAGGGCCCCAGGACCCTGGACACCAATGCCGCCCATTACACAGGGAAGTGTAACTCACCAGCTCAGGTTCCTGATGGCAGATTGACAGAGCCATTTGGGACCTAAAATCCAGCCTGACTCTGCGGTGGTGGCAGCTTAGGTCCGGGGGGCATCCTACCCAATGGAGAATTTCAGCAGGCAGCCGGCCACAAAGGGCCCTTGACCTCTGAACAGAAGTGCTGCCCTTTACACAGGTAAGGGTAACTCACCAGCTCAGGTTCGTGATGGAAGATTGCTGGGGCCATTTGGGAATCTGAAACCAGACGGATCCTGCGGTGGTGGCAGCTTGGGTCTGGGAGGCATCCTGCGCAATGCAGAGTTTCAGCAGGCAGCCTGCCACTAAGGGCCCCTGATTCCTGGACACCAACGCCGCCCTTTACACAGGGAAGTGTAACTCACCAGCTCAGGTTCCTGATGGCACATTGCTGGGGACATTTTGAACCCTCAAAGCAGCCTGACTCTGCGGCGGTGACAGCTTGTGTCCGGGTGGCATCCTGCGCAATGCAGAATTTGAAGAGGCAGCCGGCCACAAAGGGCCCCTGGGCTCTCAACAGAAATGCTGCCCTTTACACAGGTAAACGTAACCCACCAGCTCAGGTTCCTGAGGGCAGGTGGCTGGAGTCACTTGGGACTCTCAAACCTGCCTGACTTTACAGAGGTGGCAGCTTGGGTCTCAGAAGTATCCTGCAAAATGCAGAATTTCAGCAAGCAGACACCCAGCCCCTCTTGGCCAGAGGCTCCTGAAAACTAAGGCTGACCCTTTCTCCAGTTAAGCAAAACTCAGACGCCCAGGGTCCTGGTGGCATATTGCTTGAGGGGCTTGGGACGCTCAAACAAGCTCAACTCAGCACAGGAAGCAGCTTGGGGCTGGGAGTCATCCTGCACAGTGAAGAATTTCATGAGCCAGGCGTTCACTAAGGGCCCCAGGACCCTGGACACCAATGCCGCCCTTTACACAGGGAAGTGTAACTCACCAGCTCAGGTTCTTGATGGAACATTGCTGGGGCCACTTGGCACCCTCAAACCAGCCAGACACTGCGGTGGTGGCAGCTGGGTTCCGGGAGGCATCCTGTGCAATGCAGAATATGAGGAGCCAGCCGGCCACTAAGGGCCCCCGGGCACTGGACGCAAATGCCCCCCATTGCCCCAGGTATGTGTAACTCACCAGCTCAGGTTCCTGATGGCACGTTGCTGGGGACATTTTGAACCTTCAAAGCAGCCTGACTTTGCAGTGCTGGCAGCTGGGGTCTGGGAGGCATCCTGTGCAATGCAGAATTTCAGATGACAGACAGCTGGCCCCTCTGAACCAGACGCTCCTGAACACTAGTGCAGTCCCTCTTCCCAAGTAAGCAAAACTCAGCAGCCAAGGTTCCTAGTTTCAGATGGCTGGACGTGCTTTGCAGTCTCAAACAAGATCAACTAGGCACAGGTGGCAGCTTGGTGCTGGGAGGGATCCTGAGCAATGCAGAGTTTGAGCAGACAGCCGGCCACTAAGGGCCTCTGCGCCCTGGACACTAATGCCGCCTGTTACCCCAGGTAAGTGTAACTCACCAGCTCCGGTTCCTGATGGCAGATTGCTGGGGACATTTCAGACCCTCAGACCAGCCTGACTTTGCAGTGGTGGCAGCGTGGGTCTGGCATGCATACTGTGCAATGCAGAATTTCAGCAGACAGCCGGTCACTAAGGGCCCATGAGACCTCGACACCAATGCTTCCCTTTACACAGGGAAGTGTAACTCACCACCTCCGGTTCCTGATGGCAGATTGCTGGGGATATTTCGGACCCTCAAACCAGCCTGACTCTGCCGTGCTGGCAGCTTGGGTCCGGGAGGCATCCTGTGCAATGCAGAATTTCAGCAGGCAGACGGCCAGCCCCTCTTGGCCACAGGCTCCCGAAAACTAAGGCTGACCCTTTCTCCAGTTAAGCAAAACTCAGACGCCCAGGGTCCTGGTGGCATATTGCTTGAGGGGCTTGGGACGCTCAAACAAGCTCAACTCAGCACAGGAAGCAGCTTGGGGCTGGGAGTCATCCTGCGCAGTGAAGAATTTCATGAGCCAGGCGTTCACTAAGGGCCCCAGGACCCTGGACACCAATGCCGCCCATTACACAGGGAAGTGTAACTCACCAGCTCAGGTTCCTGATGGCAGATTGACAGAGCCATTTGGGACCTAAAATCCAGCCTGACTCTGCGGTGGTGGCAGCGTGGATCCGGGAGGCATCCTGCGCAATGCAGAATTTCAGCAGACAGCCGGTCACTAAGGGCCCATGAGTCCTCGACGCCAATGCTTCCCTTTACACAGGGAAGTGTAACTCACCAGCTCTGGTTCCTGATGGCAGATTGCTGGGGATATTTCGGACCCTCAAAGCAGCCAGACTCTGCGGTGCTGGCAGCTTGGGTCCGGGAGGCGTCCTGCGCAATGCAGAATATCAGCAGGCAGATGGCCACAAAGGGCCCCTGGGCTCTCAACAGAAATGCTGCCCTTTACACAGGTAAGCGTAACCCACCAGCTCAGGTTCCTGATGGCAGGTGGCTGGAGTCACTTGGGACTCTCAAACCTGCCTGACTTGACGGAGGTGGCAGCTTCGGTCTCAGAGGTATCCTGCGCAATGCGGAATTTCTGCAGGCAGCCAGCCACTAAGGGCCCTTGGGCCTGAAGACCAATGCTAGTCCTTTAAAAAGCTAAGTGTAACTCAGACGCCCAGGTCCCTGATGGCAGGTAGCAGGGGACACGTGCCGAGGACAAAGCGGCGGGAGTTTGAACTGGTGCCACCTTGGGCCTGGGATGCACCCTGCGCAAGACAGAATTTCAGCACGCAGCCGGCCACTCCAGGCAAGGGCTCCTGAACAACAAGGCCAGCCCTTTCCCAGAAAAAGAAATCTCAGCAGCCCAGGCTCCTGAGAGAAGATAGCTGGACCCATATGGGACCCTCAAACCAGCCTGACTTTGCCGTGGTGGCAGCTTGGGTCCGGAAGGCCTGCTGCGCAATGCAGAGTTTCAGCAGGCAGCCTGCCACTAAGGGCCCCTGATTCCTGGACACCAACACCGCCCTTTACACAGGGAAGTGTAACTCACCAGCTCAGGTTCCTGATGGCACATTGCTGGGGACATTTTGAACCTTCAAAGCAGCCTGACTTTGCAGTGCTGGCAGCTGGCGTCTGGGAGGCATCCTGTGCAATGCAGACTTTCAGATGACAGACAGCTGGCCCCTCTGAACCAGACGCTCCTGAACACTAGTGCAGTCCCTCTTCCCAGGTAAGCAAAACTCAGCAGCCAAGGTTCCTAGTTTCAGATGGCTGGACGTGCTTTGCAGTCTCAAACAAGATCAACTAGGCACAGGTGGCAGCTTGGTGCTGGGAGGGATCCTGAGCAATGCAGAATTTGAGCAGACAGCCGGCCACTAAGGGCCCCTGTGCCCTGGACACTAATGCCGCCCATTACCCCAGGTAAGTGTAACTCACCAGCTCCGGTTCCTGATGGCAGATTAATGGGGCCATTTGGCACCCTCAAAGCAGCCTGACTCTGCGGCGGTGACAGCTTGGGTCCGGGAGGCCTCCTGCGCAATGCAGAATTTCAGCAGGCAGACGGCCACAAAGGGCCCCTGGGCTCTCAACAGAAATGCTGCCCTTTACACAGGTAAGCGTAACCCACCAGCTCAGGTTCCTGAGGGCAGGTGGCTGGAGTCACTTGGGACTCTCAAACCTGCCTGACTTTACAGAGGTGGAAGCTTGGGTCTCAGAGGTATCCTGCAAAATGCAGAATTTCAGCAGGCAGACGGCCAGCCCCTCTTGGCCAGAGGCTCCCGAAAACTAAGGCTGACCCTTTCTCCAGTTAAGCAAAACTCAGACGCCCAGGGTCCTGGTGGCATATTGCTTGAGGGGCTTGGGACGCTCAAACAAGCTCAACTCAGCACAGGAAGCAGCTTGGGGCTGGGAGTCATCCTTCGCAGTGAAGAATTTCATGAGCCAGGCGTTCACTAAGGGCCCCAGGACCCTGGACACCAATGCCGCCCATTACACAGGGAAGTGTAACTCACCAGCTCAGGTTCCTGATGGCAGATTGACAGAGCCATTTGGGACCTAAAATCCAGCCTGACTCTGCGGTGGTGGCAGCTTAGGTCCGGGGGGCATCCTACCCAATGGAGAATTTCAGCAGGCAGCCGGCCACAAAGGGCCCTTGACCTCTGAACAGAAGTGCTGCCCTTTACACAGGTAAGGGTAACTCACCAGCTCAGGTTCGTGATGGAAGATTGCTGGGGCCATTTGGGAATCTGACACCAGACGGATCCTGCGGTGGTGGCAGCTTGGGTCTGGGAGGCATCCTGCGCAATGCAGAGTTTCAGCAGGCAGCCTGCCACTAAGGGCCCCTGATTCCTGGACACCAACGCCGCCCTTTACACAGGGAAGTGTAACTCACCAGCTCAGGTTCCTGATGGCACATTGCTGGGGACATTTTGAACCCTCAAAGCAGCCTGACTCTGCGGCGGTGACAGCTTGTGTCCGGGTGGCATCCTGCGCAATGCAGAATTTGAGGAGGCAGCCGGCCACAAATGGCCCCTGGGCTCTCAACAGAAATGCTGCCCTTTACACAGGTAAACGTAACCCACCAGCTCAGGTTCCTGAGGGCAGGTGGCTGGAGTCACTTGGGACTCTCAAACCTGCCTGACTTTACAGAGGTGGCAGCTTGGGTCTCAGAAGTATCCTGCAAAATGCAGAATTTCAGCAAGCAGACACCCAGCCCCTCTTGGCCAGAGGCTCCTGAAAACTAAGGCTGACCCTTTCTCCAGTTAAGCAAAACTCAGACGCCCAGGGTCCTGGTGGCATATTGCTTGAGGGGCTTGGGACGATCAAACAAGCTCAACTCAGCACAGGAAGCATCTTGGGGCTGGGAGTCATCCTGCACAGTGAAGAATTTCATGAGCCAGGCGTTCACTAAGGGCCCCAGGACCCTGGACACCAATGCCGCCCTTTACACAGGGAAGTGTAACTCACCAGCTCAGGTTCTTGATGGAACATTGCTGGGGCCACTTGGCACCCTCAAACCAGCCAGACACTGCGGTGGTGGCAGCTGGGTTCCGGGAGGCATCCTGTGCAATGCAGAATATGAGGAGCCAGCCGGCCACTAAGGGCCCCCGGGCACTGGACGCAAATGCCCCCCATTGCCCCAGGTATGTGTAACTCACCAGCTCAGGTTCCTGATGGCACGTTGCTGGGGACATTTTGAACCTTCAAAGCAGCCTGACTTTGCAGTGCTGGCAGCTGGCGTCTGGGAGGCATCCTGTGCAATGCAGAATTTCAGATGACAGACAGCTGGCCCCTCTGAACCAGACGCTCCTGAACACTAGTGCAGTCCCTCTTCCCAGGTAAGCAAAACTCAGCAGCCAAGGTTCCTAGTTTCAGATGGCTGGACGTGCTTTGCAGTCTCAAACAAGATCAACTAGGCACAGGTGGCAGCTTGGTGCTGGGAGGGATCCTGAGCAATGCAGAGTTTGAGCAGACAGCCGGCCACTAAGGGCCTCTGCGCCCTGGACACTAATGCCGCCTGTTACCCCAGGTAAGTGTAACTCACCAGCTCCGGTTCCTGATGGCAGATTGCTGGGGACATTTCAGACCCTCAGACCAGCCTGACTTTGCAGTGGTGGCAGCGTGGGTCTGGCATGCATACTGTGCAATGCAGAATTTCAGCAGACAGCCGGTCACTAAGGGCCCATGAGACCTTGACACCAATGCTTCCCTTTACACAGGGAAGTGTAACTCACCAGCTCCGGTTCCTGATGGCAGATTGCTGGGGATATTTGGACCCTCAAACCAGCCTGACTCTGCGGTACTGGCAGCTTGGGTCCGGGAGGCATCCTGTGCAATGCAGAATTTCAGCAGGCAGACGGCCAGCCCCTCTTGGCCACAGGCTCCCGAAAACTAAGGCTGACCCTTTCTCCAGTTAAGCAAAATTCAGACGCCCAGGGCCCTGGTGGCATATTGCTTGAGGGGCTTGGGACTCTCAAACAAGCTCAGCTCAGCACAGGAAGCAGCTTGGGGCTGGGAGTCATCCTGCGCAGTGAAGAACTTCATGAACCAGGGGTTCACTACGGGCCCCAGGACCCTGGACACCAATGCCGCCCATTACACAGGGAAGTGTAACTCACCAGCTCAGCTTCCTGATGGCAGATTGACAGGGCCATTTGGGACCTAAAATCCAGCCGGACTCTGCGGTGGTGGCAGCTTAGGTCCGGGGGGCATCCTACGCAATGGAGAATTTCAGCAGGCAGCCGGCCACAAAGGGCCCCTGACCTCTGAACAGAAGTGCTGCCCTTTACACATGTAAGAGTAACTCACCAGCTCAGGTTCGTGATGGAAGATTGCTGGGGCCATTTGGGAATCTGAAACCAGACGAATCCTGCGGTGGTGGCAGCTTGGGTCTGGGAGGCATCCTGCGCAATGCAGAGTTTCAGCAGGCAGCCTGCCACTAAGGGCCCCTGATTCCTGGACACCAACGCCGCCCTTTACACAGGGAAGTGTAACTCACCAGCTCAGGTTCTTGATGGCACGTTGCTAGGGACATTTTGAACCCTCAAAGCAGCCTGACTCTGCGGCGGTGACAGCTTGGGTCCGGGAGGCATCCTGCGCAATGCAGAATTTGAGGAGGCAGCCGGCCACAAAGGGCCCCTGGGCTCTCAACAGAAATGCTGCCCTTTACACAGGTAAGCACAACCCACCAGCTCAGGTTCCTGATGGCAGGTGGCTGGAGTCAGGTGGCTGGAGTCAGGTGGCTGGAGTCAGGTGGCTGGAGGCACAGGTGGCAGCTTGGTGCTGGGAGGGATCCTGAGCAATGCAGAATTTGAGCAGACAGCCGGCCACTAAGGGCCCCTGCACCCTGGACACTAATGCCGCCCATTACCCCAGGTAAGTGTAACTCACCAGCTCCGGTTCCTGATGGCAGATTGCTGGGGACATTTCAGACCCTCAGACCAGCCTGACTTTGCAGTGGTGGCAGCGTGGGTCTGGCATGCATACTGTGCAATGCAGAATTTCATCAGACAGCCGGTCACTAAGGCCCATGAGACCTCGACACCAATGCTTCCCTTTACACAGGGAATTGTAACTCACCAGCTCCGGTTCCTGATGGCAGATTAATGGGGCCATTTGGCACCCTCAAAGCAGCCTGACTCTGCGGCGGTGACAGCTTGGGTCCGGGAGGCATCCTGCGCAATGCAGAATTTGAGGAGGCAGCCGGCCACAAAGGGCCCCTGGGCTCTCAACAGAAATGCTGCCCTTTACACAGGTAAGCGTAACCCACCAGCTCAGGTTCCTGATGGTAGGTGGCTGGAGTCACTTGGGACTCTCAAACCTGCCTGACTTGACGGAGGTGGCAGCTTGGGTCTCAGAGGTATCCTGCAAAATGCAGAATTTCAGCAGGCAGACGGCCAGCCCCTCTTGGCCAGAGGCTCCTGAAAACTAAGGCTGACTCTTTCTCCAGTTAAGCAAAACTCAGACGCCCAGGTTCCTGGTGGCATATTGCTTGAGGAGCTTGGGACTCTCAAACAAGCTCAGCTCAGCACAGGAAGCAGCTTGGGGCTGGGAGTCATCCTGCACAGTGAAGAATTTCATGAGCCAGGCGTTCACTAAGGGCCCCAGGACACCATTGCCGCCCTTTACACAGGGAAGTATAACTCACCAGCTCAGGTTCTTGATGGAACATTGCTGGGGCCACTTGGCACCCTCAAACCAGCCAGACACTGCGGTGGTGGCAGCTGGGTTCCGGGAGGCATCCTGTGCAATGCAGAATATGAGGAGCCAGCCGGCCACTAAGGGCCCCCGGGCACTGGACGCAAATGCCCCCCATTGCCCCAGGTAAGTGTAACTCACCAGCTCAGGTTCCTGAAGGCACGTTGCTGGGGACATTTTCAACCTTCAAAGCAGCCTGACTTTGCAGTGCTGGCAGCTGGGGTCCGGGAGGCATCCTGTGCAATGCAGAATTTCAGATGACAGACAGCTGGCCCCTCTGGACCAGACGCTCCTGAACACTAGTGCAGTCCCTCTTCCCAGGTAAGCAAAACTCAGCAGCCAAGGTTCCTAGTTTCAGATGGCTGGAGGTGCTTTGCAGTCTCAAACAAGATCAACTAGGCACAGGTGGCAGCTTGGTGCTGGGAGGGATCCTGAGCAATGCAGAATTTGAGCAGACAGCCGGCCACTAAGGGCCCCTGTGCCCTGGACACTAATGCCGCCCATTACCCCAGGTAAGTGTAACTCACCAGCTCCGGTACCTGATGACAGATTGCTGGGGACATTTCAGACCCTCAGACCAGCCTGACTTTGCGGTGGTGGCAACGTGGATCCGGGAGGCATCCTGCGCAATGCAGAATTTCAGCAGACAGCCGGTCACTAAGGGCCCATGAGTCCTCGACGCCAATGCTTCCCTTTACACAGGGAAGTGTAACTCACCAGCTCTGGTTCCTGATGGCAGATTGCTGGGGATATTTCGGACCCTCAAAGCAGCCAGACTCTGCGGTGCTGGCAGCTTGGGTCCGGGAGGCGTCCTGCGCAATGCAGAATATCAGCAGGCAGACGGCCACAAATGGCCCCTGGGCTCTCAACAGAAATGCTGCCCTTTACACAGGTAAGCGTAACCCACCAGCTCAGGTTCCTGATGGCAGGTGGCTGGAGTCACTTGGGACTCTCAAACCTGCCTGACTTTACTAGGTGGCAGCTTGGGTCTCAGAGGTATCCTGCGCAATGCGGAATTTCTGCAGGCAGCCAGCCACTAAGGGCCCTTGGGCCTGAAGACCAATGCTAGTGCTTTAAAAAGGTAAGTGTAACTCAGACGCCCAGGTCCCTGATGGCAGGTAGCAGGGGACACGTGCCGAGGACAAAGCGGCGGGAGTTTGAACTGGTGCCACCTTGGGCCTGGGATGCACCCTGCGCAAGACAGAATTTCAGCACGCAGCCGGCCACTCCAGGCAAGGGCTCCTGAACAACAAGGCCAGCCCTTTCCCAGAAAAAGAAATCTCAGCAGCCCAGGCTCCAGAGAGAAGATTGCTGGACGCATATGGGACCCTCAAACCAGCCTGACTTTGCCGTGGTGGCAGCTTGGGTCCGGAAAGCCTGCTGCGCAATGCAGAGTTTCAGCAGGCAGCCTTCCACTAAGGGCCCCTGATTCCTGGACACCAACACCGCCCTTTACACAGGGAAGTGTAACTCACCAGCTCAGGTTCCTGATGGCACATTGCTGGGGACATTTTCAACCTTCAAAGCAGCCTGACTTTGCAGTGCTGGCAGCTGGCGTCTGGGAGGCATCCTGTGCAATGCAGAATTTCAGATGACAGACAGCTGGCCCCTCTGAACCAGACGCTCCTGAACACTAGTGCAGTCCCTCTTCCCAGGTAAGCAAAACTCAGCAGCCAAGGTTCCTAGTTTCAGATGGCTGGACGTGCTTTGCAGTCTCAAACAAGATCAACTAGGCACAGGTCGCAGCTTGGTGCTGGGAGGGATCCTGAGCAATGCAGAATTTGAAAAGACAGCCGGCCACTAAGGGCCCCTGTGCCCTGGACACTAATGCCGCCCATTACCCCAGGTAAGTGTAACTCACCAGCTCCGGTTCCTGATGGCAGATTAATGGGGCCATTTGGCACCCTCAAAGCAGCCTGACTCTGCGGCGGTGACAGCTTGGGTCCGGGAGGCCTCCTGCGCAATGCAGAATTTCAGCAGGCAGACGGCCACAAAGGGCCCCTGGGCTCTCAACAGAAATGCTGCCCTTTACACAGGTAAGCGTAACCCACCAGCTCAGGTTCCTGAGGGCAGGTGGCTGGAGTCACTTGGGACTCTCAAACCTGCCTGACTTTACAGAGGTGGAAGCTTGGGTCTCAGAGGTATCCTGCACAATGCAGAATTTCAGCAGGCAGACGGCCAGCCCCTCTTGGCCAGAGGCTCCCGAAAACTAAGGCTGACCCTTTCTCCAGTTAAGCAAAACTCAGACGCCCAGGGTCCTGGTGGCATATTGCTTGAGGGGCTTGGGACGCTCAAACAAGCTCAACTCAGCACAGGAAGCATCTTGGGGCTGGGAGTCATCCTGCACAGTGAAGAATTTCATGAGCCAGGCGTTCACTAAGGGCCCCAGGACCCTGGACACCAATGCCGCCCTTTACACAGGGAAGTGTAACTCACCAGCTCAGGTTCTTGATGGAACATTGCTGGGGCCACTTGGCACCCTCAAACCAGCCAGACACTGCGGTGGTGGCAGCTGGGTTCCGGGAGGCATCCTGTGCAATGCAGAATATGAGGAGCCAGCCGGCCACTAAGGGCCCCCGGGCACTGGACGCAAATGCCCCCCATTGCCCCAGGTATGTGTAACTCACCAGCTCAGGTTCCTGATGGCACGTTGCTGGGGACATTTTGAACCTTCAAAGCAGCCTGACTTTGCAGTGCTGGCAGCTGGCGTCTGGGAGGCATCCTGTGCAATGCAGAATTTCAGATGACAGACAGCTGGCCCCTCTGAACCAGACGCTCCTGAACACTAGTGCAGTCCCTCTTCCCAGGTAAGCAAAACTCAGCAGCCAAGGTTCCTAGTTTCAGATGGCTGGACGTGCTTTGCAGTCTCAAACAAGATCAACTAGGCACAGGTGGCAGCTTGGTGCTGGGAGGGATCCTGAGCAATGCAGAGTTTGAGCAGACAGCCGGCCACTAAGGGCCTCTGCGCCCTGGACACTAATGCCGCCTGTTACCCCAGGTAAGTGTAACTCACCAGCTCCGGTTCCTGATGGCAGATTGCTGGGGACATTTCAGACCCTCAGACCAGCCTGACTTTGCAGTGGTGGCAGCGTGGGTCTGGCATGCATACTGTGCAATGCAGAATTTCAGCAGACAGCCGGTCACTAAGGGCCCATGAGACCTTGACACCAATGCTTCCCTTTACACAGGGAAGTGTAACTCACCAGCTCCGGTTCCTGATGGCAGATTGCTGGGGATATTTGGACCCTCAAACCAGCCTGACTCTGCGGTACTGGCAGCTTGGGTCCGGGAGGCATCCTGTGCAATGCAGAATTTCAGCAGGCAGACGGCCAGCCCCTCTTGGCCACAGGCTCCCGAAAACTAAGGCTGACCCTTTCTCCAGTTAAGCAAAACTCAGACGCCCAGGGCCCTGGTGGCATATTGCTTGAGGGGCTTGGGACTCTCAAACAAGCTCAGCTCAGCACAGGAAGCAGCTTGGGGCTGGGAGTCATCCTGCGCAGTGAAGAACTTCATGAACCAGGGGTTCACTACGGGCCCCAGGACCCTGGACACCAATGCCGCCCATTACACAGGGAAGTGTAACTCACCAGCTCAGCTTCCTGATGGCAGATTGACAGGGCCATTTGGGACCTAAAATCCAGCCGGACTCTGCGGTGGTGGCAGCTTAGGTCCGGGGGGCATCCTACGCAATGGAGAATTTCAGCAGGCAGCCGGCCACAAAGGGCCCCTGACCTCTGAACAGAAGTGCTGCCCTTTACACATGTAAGAGTAACTCACCAGCTCAGGTTCGTGATGGAAGATTGCTGGGGCCATTTGGGAATCTGAAACCAGACGAATCCTGCGGTGGTGGCAGCTTGGGTCTGGGAGGCATCCTGCGCAATGCAGAGTTTCAGCAGGCAGCCTGCCACTAAGGGCCCCTGATTCCTGGACACCAACGCCGCCCTTTACACAGGGAAGTGTAACTCACCAGCTCAGGTTCTTGATGGCACGTTGCTAGGGACATTTTGAACCCTCAAAGCAGCCTGACTCTGCGGCGGTGACAGCTTGGGTCCGGGAGGCATCCTGCGCAATGCAGAATTTGAGGAGGCAGCCGGCCACAAAGGGCCCCTGGGCTCTCAACAGAAATGCTGCCCTTTACACAGGTAAGCACAACCCACCAGCTCAGGTTCCTGATGGCAGGTGGCTGGAGTCAGGTGGCTGGAGTCAGGTGGCTGGAGTCAGGTGGCTGGAGGCACAGGTGGCAGCTTGGTGCTGGGAGGGATCCTGAGCAATGCAGAATTTGAGCAGACAGCCGGCCACTAAGGGCCCCTGCACCCTGGACACTAATGCCGCCCATTACCCCAGGTAAGTGTAACTCACCAGCTCCGGTTCCTGATGGCAGATTGCTGGGGACATTTCAGACCCTCAGACCAGCCTGACTTTGCAGTGGTGGCAGCGTGGGTCTGGCATGCATACTGTGCAATGCAGAATTTCATCAGACAGCCGGTCACTAAGGCCCATGAGACCTCGACACCAATGCTTCCCTTTACACAGGGAATTGTAACTCACCAGCTCCGGTTCCTGATGGCAGATTAATGGGGCCATTTGGCACCCTCAAAGCAGCCTGACTCTGCGGCGGTGACAGCTTGGGTCCGGGAGGCATCCTGCGCAATGCAGAATTTGAGGAGGCAGCCGGCCACAAAGGGCCCCTGGGCTCTCAACAGAAATGCTGCCCTTTACACAGGTAAGCGTAACCCACCAGCTCAGGTTCCTGATGGTAGGTGGCTGGAGTCACTTGGGACTCTCAAACCTGCCTGACTTGACGGAGGTGGCAGCTTGGGTCTCAGAGGTATCCTGCAAAATGCAGAATTTCAGCAGGCAGACGGCCAGCCCCTCTTGGCCAGAGGCTCCTGAAAACTAAGGCTGACTCTTTCTCCAGTTAAGCAAAACTCAGACGCCCAGGTTCCTGGTGGCATATTGCTTGAGGAGCTTGGGACTCTCAAACAAGCTCAGCTCAGCACAGGAAGCAGCTTGGGGCTGGGAGTCATCCTGCACAGTGAAGAATTTCATGAGCCAGGCGTTCACTAAGGGCCCCAGGACACCATTGCCGCCCTTTACACAGGGAAGTATAACTCACCAGCTCAGGTTCTTGATGGAACATTGCTGGGGCCACTTGGCACCCTCAAACCAGCCAGACACTGCGGTGGTGGCAGCTGGGTTCCGGGAGGCATCCTGTGCAATGCAGAATATGAGGAGCCAGCCGGCCACTAAGGGCCCCCGGGCACTGGACGCAAATGCCCCCCATTGCCCCAGGTAAGTGTAACTCACCAGCTCAGGTTCCTGAAGGCACGTTGCTGGGGACATTTTCAACCTTCAAAGCAGCCTGACTTTGCAGTGCTGGCAGCTGGGGTCCGGGAGGCATCCTGTGCAATGCAGAATTTCAGATGACAGACAGCTGGCCCCTCTGGACCAGACGCTCCTGAACACTAGTGCAGTCCCTCTTCCCAGGTAAGCAAAACTCAGCAGCCAAGGTTCCTAGTTTCAGATGGCTGGAGGTGCTTTGCAGTCTCAAACAAGATCAACTAGGCACAGGTGGCAGCTTGGTGCTGGGAGGGATCCTGAGCAATGCAGAATTTGAGCAGACAGCCGGCCACTAAGGGCCCCTGTGCCCTGGACACTAATGCCGCCCATTACCCCAGGTAAGTGTAACTCACCAGCTCCGGTACCTGATGACAGATTGCTGGGGACATTTCAGACCCTCAGACCAGCCTGACTTTGCGGTGGTGGCAACGTGGATCCGGGAGGCATCCTGCGCAATGCAGAATTTCAGCAGACAGCCGGTCACTAAGGGCCCATGAGTCCTCGACGCCAATGCTTCCCTTTACACAGGGAAGTGTAACTCACCAGCTCTGGTTCCTGATGGCAGATTGCTGGGGATATTTCGGACCCTCAAAGCAGCCAGACTCTGCGGTGCTGGCAGCTTGGGTCCGGGAGGCGTCCTGCGCAATGCAGAATATCAGCAGGCAGACGGCCACAAATGGCCCCTGGGCTCTCAACAGAAATGCTGCCCTTTACACAGGTAAGCGTAACCCACCAGCTCAGGTTCCTGATGGCAGGTGGCTGGAGTCACTTGGGACTCTCAAACCTGCCTGACTTTACTAGGTGGCAGCTTGGGTCTCAGAGGTATCCTGCGCAATGCGGAATTTCTGCAGGCAGCCAGCCACTAAGGGCCCTTGGGCCTGAAGACCAATGCTAGTGCTTTAAAAAGGTAAGTGTAACTCAGACGCCCAGGTCCCTGATGGCAGGTAGCAGGGGACACGTGCCGAGGACAAAGCGGCGGGAGTTTGAACTGGTGCCACCTTGGGCCTGGGATGCACCCTGCGCAAGACAGAATTTCAGCACGCAGCCGGCCACTCCAGGCAAGGGCTCCTGAACAACAAGGCCAGCCCTTTCCCAGAAAAAGAAATCTCAGCAGCCCAGGCTCCAGAGAGAAGATTGCTGGACGCATATGGGACCCTCAAACCAGCCTGACTTTGCCGTGGTGGCAGCTTGGGTCCGGAAAGCCTGCTGCGCAATGCAGAGTTTCAGCAGGCAGCCTTCCACTAAGGGCCCCTGATTCCTGGACACCAACACCGCCCTTTACACAGGGAAGTGTAACTCACCAGCTCAGGTTCCTGATGGCACATTGCTGGGGACATTTTCAACCTTCAAAGCAGCCTGACTTTGCAGTGCTGGCAGCTGGCGTCTGGGAGGCATCCTGTGCAATGCAGAATTTCAGATGACAGACAGCTGGCCCCTCTGAACCAGACGCTCCTGAACACTAGTGCAGTCCCTCTTCCCAGGTAAGCAAAACTCAGCAGCCAAGGTTCCTAGTTTCAGATGGCTGGACGTGCTTTGCAGTCTCAAACAAGATCAACTAGGCACAGGTGGCAGCTTGGTGCTGGGAGGGATCCTGAGCAATGCAGAATTTGAAAAGACAGCCGGCCACTAAGGGCCCCTGTGCCCTGGACACTAATGCCGCCCATTACCCCAGGTAAGTGTAACTCACCAGCTCCGGTTCCTGATGGCAGATTAATGGGGCCATTTGGCACCCTCAAAGCAGCCTGACTCTGCGGCGGTGACAGCTTGGGTCCGGGAGGCCTCCTGCGCAATGCAGAATTTCAGCAGGCAGACGGCCACAAAGGGCCCCTGGGCTCTCAACAGAAATGCTGCCCTTTACACAGGTAAGCGTAACCCACCAGCTCAGGTTCCTGAGGGCAGGTGGCTGGAGTCACTTGGGACTCTCAAACCTGCCTGACTTTACAGAGGTGGAAGCTTGGGTCTCAGAGGTATCCTGCACAATGCAGAATTTCAGCAGGCAGACGGCCAGCCCCTCTTGGCCAGAGGCTCCCGAAAACTAAGGCTGACCCTTTCTCCAGTTAAGCAAAACTCAGACGCCCAGGGTCCTGGTGGCATATTGCTTGAGGGGCTTGGGACGCTCAAACAAGCTCAACTCAGCACAGGAAGCAGCTTGGGGCTGGGAGTCATCCTTCGCAGTGAAGAATTTCATGAGCCAGGCGTTCACTAAGGGCCCCAGGACCCTGGACACCAATGCCGCCCATTACACAGGGAAGTGTAACTCACCAGCTCAGGTTCCTGATGGCAGATTGACAGGGCCATTTGGGACCTAAAATCCAGCCGGACTCTGCGGTGGTGGCAGCTTAGGTCCGGGGGGCATCCTACCCAATGGAGAATTTCAGCAGGCAGCCGGCCACAAAGGGCCCTTGACCTCTGAACAGAAGTGCTGCCCTTTACACAGGTAAGGGTAACTCACCAGCTCAGGTTCGTGATGGAAGATTGCTGGGGCCATTTGGGAATCTGAAACCAGACGGATCCTGCGGTGGTGGCAGCTTGGGTCTGGGAGGCATCCTGCGCAATGCAGAGTTTCAGCAGGCAGCCTGCCACTAAGGGCCCCTGATTCCTGGGCACCAACACCGCCCTTTACACAGGGAAGTGTAACTCACCAGCTCAGGTTCCTGATGGCACATTGCTGGGGACATTTTGAACCCTCAAAGCAGCCTGACTCTGCGGCGGTGACAGCTTGTGTCCGGGTGGCATCCTGCGCAATGCAGAATTTGAGGAGGCAGCCGGCCACAAATGGCCCCTGGGCTCTCAACAGAAATGCTGCCCTTTACACAGGTAAACGTAACCCACCAGCTCAGGTTCCTGAGGGCAGGTGGCTGGAGTCACTTGGGACTCTCAAACCTGCCTGACTTTACAGAGGTGGCAGCTTGGGTCTCAGAAGTATCCTGCAAAATGCAGAATTTCAGCAAGCAGACACCCAGCCCCTCTTGGCCAGAGGCTCCTGAAAACTAAGGCTGACCCTTTCTCCAGTTAAGCAAAACTCAGACGCCCAGGGTCCTGGTGGCATATTGCTTGAGGGGCTTGGGACGCTCAAACAAGCTCAACTCAGCACAGGAAGCAGCTTGGGGCTGGGAGTCATCCTGCACAGTGAAGAATTTCATGAGCCAGGCGTTCACTAAGGGCCCCAGGACCCTGGACACCAATGCCGCCCTTTACACAGGGAAGTGTAACTCACCAGCTCAGGTTCTTGATGGAACATTGCTGGGGCCACTTGGCACCCTCAAACCAGCCAGACACTGCGGTGGTGGCAGCTGGGTTCCGGGAGGCATCCTGTGCAATGCAGAATATGAGGAGCCAGCCGGCCACTAAGGGCCCCCGGGCACTGGATGCAAATGCCCCCCATTGCCCCAGGTATGTGTAACTCACCAGCTCAGGTTCCTGATGGCACGTTGCTGGGGACATTTTGAACCTTCAAAGCAGCCTGACTTTGCAGTGCTGGCAGCTGGGGTCTGGGAGGCATCCTGTGCAATGCAGAATTTCAGATGACAGACAGCTGGCCCCTCTGAACCAGACGCTCCTGAACACTAGTGCAGTCCCTCTTCCCAGGTAAGCAAAACTCAGCAGCCAAGGTTCCTAGTTTCAGATGGCTGGAGGTGCTTTGCAGTCTCAAACAAGATCAACTAGGCACAGGTGGCAGCTTGGTGCTGGGAGGGATCCTGAGCAATGCAGAGTTTGAGCAGACAGCCGGCCACTAAGGGCCTCTGCGCCCTGGACACTAATGCCGCCTGTTACCCCAGGTAAGTGTAACTCACCAGCTCCGGTTCCTGATGGCAGATTGCTGGGGACATTTCAGACCCTCAGACCAGCCTGACTTTGCAGTGGTGGCAGCGTGGGTCTGGCATGCATACTGTGCAATGCAGAATTTCAGCAGACAGCCGGTCACTAAGGGCCCATGAGACCTTGACACCAATGCTTCCCTTTACACAGGGAAGTGTAACTCACCAGCTCCGGTTCCTGATGGCAGATTGCTGGGGATATTTGGACCCTCAAACCAGCCTGACTCTGCGGTACTGGCAGCTTGGGTCCGGGAGGCATCCTGTGCAATGCAGAATTTCAGCAGGCAGACGGCCAGCCCCTCTTGGCCACAGGCTCCCGAAAACTAAGGCTGACCCTTTCTCCAGTTAAGCAAAACTCAGACGCCCAGGGTCCTGGTGGCATATTGCTTGAGGGGCTTGGGACTCTCAAACAAGCTCAGCTCAGCACAGGAAGCAGCTTGGGGCTGGGAGTCATCCTGCGCAGTGAAGAACTTCATGAACCAGGGGTTCACTACGGGCCCCAGGACCCTGGACACCAATGCCGCCCATTACACAGGGAAGTGTAACTCACCAGCTCAGGTTCCTGATGGCAGATTGACAGGGCCATTTGGGACCTAAAATCCAGCCGGACTCTGCGGTGGTGGCAGCTTAGGTCCGGGGGGCATCCTACCCAATGGAGAATTTCAGCAGGCAGCCGGCCACAAAGGGCCCCTGACCTCTGAACAGAAGTGCTGCCCTTTACACATGTAAGAGTAACTCACCAGCTCAGGTTCGTGATGGAAGATTGCTGGGGCCATTTGGGAATCTGAAACCAGACGAATCCTGCGGTGGTGGCAGCTTGGGTCTGGGAGGCATCCTGCGCAATGCAGAGTTTCAGCAGGCAGCCTGCCACTAAGGGCCCCTGATTCCTGGACACCAACGCCGCCCTTTACACAGGGAAGTGTAACTCACCAGCTCAGGTTCTTGATGGCACGTTGCTAGGGACATTTTGAACCCTCAAAGCAGCCTGACTCTGCGGCGGTGACAGCTTGGGTCCGGGAGGCATCCTGCGCAATGCAGAATTTGAGGAGGCAGCCGGCCACAAAGGGTCCCTGGGCTCTCAACAGAAATGCTGCCCTTTACACAGGTAAGCCCAACCCACCAGCTCAGGTTCCTGATGGCAGGTGGCTGGAGTCACTTGGGACTCTCAAACCTGCCTGACTTGACGGAGGTGGCAGCTTGGGTCTCAGAGGTATCCTGCAAAATGCAGAATTTCAGCAGGCAGACGGCCAGCCCCTCTTGGCCAGAGGCTCCTGAAAATTAAGGCTGACTCTTTCTCCAGTTAAGCAAAACTCAGACGCCCAGGTTCCTGGTGGCATATTTCTTGAGGGGCTTGGGACTCTCAAACAAGCTCAGCTCAGCACAGGAAGCAGCTTGGGGCTGGGAGTCATCCTGCGCAGTGAAGAATTTCATGAGCCAGGCGTTCACTAAGGGCCCCAGGACCCTGGACACCATTGCCGCCCTTTACACAGGGAAGTATAACTCACCAGCTCAGGTTCTTGATGGAACATTGCTGGGGCCACTTGGCACCCTCAAACCAGCCAGACACTGCGGTGGTGGCAGCTGGGTTCCGGGAGGCATCCTGTGCAATGCAGAATATGAGGAGCCAGCCGGCCACTAAGGGCCCCCGGGCACTGGACGCAAATGCCCCCCATTGCCCCAGGTAAGTGTAACTCACCAGCTCAGGTTCCTGATGGCACGTTGCTGGGGACATTTTCAACCTTCAAAGCAGCCTGACTTTGCAGTGCTGGCAGCTGGGGTCCGGGAGGCATCCTGTGCAATGCAGAATTTCAGATGACAGACAGCTGGCCCCTCTGGACCAGAGGCTCCTGAACACTAGTGCAGTCCCTCTTCCCAGGTAAGCAAAACTCAGCAGCCAAGGTTCCTAGTTTCAGATGGCTGGAGGTGCTTTGCAGTCTCAAACAAGATCAGCTAGGCACAGGTGGCAGCTTGGTGCTGGGAGGGATCCTGAGCAATGCAGAATTTGAGCAGACAGCCGGCCACTAAGGGCCCCTGTGCCCTGGACACTAATGCCGCCCATTACCCCAGGTAAGTGTAACTCACCAGCTCCGGTACCTGATGACAGATTGCTGGGGACATTTCAGACCCTCAGACCAGCCTGACTTTGCGGTGGTGGCAGCGTGGATCCGGGAGGCATCCTGCGCAATGCAGAATTTCAGCAGACAGCCGGTCACTAAGGGCCCATGAGTCCTCGACGCCAATGCTTCCCTTTACACAGGGAAGTGTAACTCACCAGCTCTGGTTCCTGATGGCAGATTGCTGGGGATATTTCGGACCCTCAAAGCAGCCAGACTCTGCGGTGCTGGCAGCTTGGGTCCGGGAGGCGTCCTGCGCAATGCAGAATATCAGCAGGCAGATGGCCACAAAGGGCCCCTGGGCTCTCAACAGAAATGCTGCCCTTTACACAGGTAAGCGTAACCCACCAGCTCAGGTTCCTGATGGCAGGTGGCTGGAGTCACTTGGGACTCTCAAACCTGCCTGACTTTCGGAGGTGGCAGCTTCGGTCTCAGAGGTATCCTGCGCAATGCGGAATTTCTGCAGGCAGCCAGCCACTAAGGGCCCTTGGGCCTGAAGACCAATGCTAGTTCTTTAAAAAGCTAAGTGTAACTCAGACGCCCAGGTCCCTGATGGCAGGTAGCAGGGGACACGTGCCGAGGACAAAGCGGCGGGAGTTTGAACTGGTGCCACCTTGGGCCTGGGATGCACCCTGCGCAAGACAGAATTTCAGCACGCAGCCGGCCACTCCAGGCAAGGGCTCCTGAACAACAAGGCCAGCCCTTTCCCAGAAAAAGAAATCTCAGCAGCCCAGGCTCCTGAGAGAAGATTGCTGGACCCATATGGGACCCTCAAACCAGCCTGACTTTGCCGTGGTGGCAGCTTGGGTCCGGAAGGCCTGCTGCGCAATGCAGAGTTTCAGCAGGCAGCCTGCCACTAAGGGCCCCTGATTCCTGGACACCAACACCGCCCTTTACACAGGGAAGTGTAACTCACCAGCTCAGGTTCCTGATGGCACATTGCTGGGGACATTTTCAACCTTCAAAGCAGCCTGACTTTGCAGTGCTGGCAGCTGGCGTCTGGGAGGCATCCTGTGCAATGCAGACTTTCAGATGACAGACAGCTGGCCCCTCTGAACCAGACGCTCCTGAACACTAGTGCAGTCCCTCTTCCCAGGTAAGCAAAACTCAGCAGCCAAGGTTCCTAGTTTCAGATGGCTGGACGTGCTTTGCAGTCTCAAACAAGATCAACTAGGCACAGGTCGCAGCTTGGTGCTGGGAGGGATCCTGAGCAATGCAGAATTTGAAAAGACAGCCGGCCACTAAGGGCCCCTGTGCCCTGGACACTAATGCCGCCCATTACCCCAGGTAAGTGTAACTCACCAGCTCCGGTTCCTGATGGCAGATTAATGGGGCCATTTGGCACCCTCAAAGCAGCCTGACTGTGCGGCGGTGACAGCTTGGGTCCGGGAGGCCTCCTGCGCAATGCAGAATTTCAGCAGGCAGACGGCCACAAAGGGCCCCTGGGCTCTCAACAGAAATGCTGCCCTTTACACAGGTAAGCGTAACCCACCAGCTCAGGTTCCTGAGGGCAGGTGGCTGGAGTCACTTGGGACTCTCAAACCTGCCTGACTTTACAGAGGTGGAAGCTTGGGTCTCAGAGGTATCCTGCACAATGCAGAATTTCAGCAGGCAGACGGCCAGCCCCTCTTGGCCAGAGGCTCCCGAAAACTAAGGCTGACCCTTTCTCCAGTTAAGCAAAACTCAGACGCCCAGGGTCCTGGTGGCATATTGCTTGAGGGGCTTGGGACGCTCAAACAAGCTCAGCTCAGCACAGGAAGCAGCTTGGGGCTGGGAGTCATCCTTCGCAGTGAAGAATTTCATGAGCCAGGCGTTCACTAAGGGCCCCAGGACCCTGGACACCAATGCCGCCCATTACACAGGGAAGTGTAACTCACCAGCTCAGGTTCCTGATGGCAGATTGACAGAGCCATTTGGGACCTAAAATCCAGCCTGACTCTGCGGTGGTGGCAGCTTAGGTCCGGGGGGCATCCTACCCAATGGAGAATTTCAGCAGGCAGCCGGCCACAAAGGGCCCTTGACCTCTGAACAGAAGTGCTGCCCTTTACACAGGTAAGGGTAACTCACCAGCTCAGGTTCGTGATGGAAGATTGCTGGGGCCATTTGGGAATCTGAAACCAGACGGATCCTGCGGTGGTGGCAGCTTGGGTCTGGGAGGCATCCTGCGCAATGCAGAGTTTCAGCAGGCAGCCTGCCACTAAGGGCCCCTGATTCCTGGACACCAACGCCGCCCTTTACACAGGGAAGTGTAACTCACCAGCTCAGGTTCCTGATGGCACATTGCTGGGGACATTTTGAACCCTCAAAGCAGCCTGACTCTGCGGCGGTGACAGCTTGTGTCCGGGTGGCATCCTGCGCAATGCAGAATTTGAAGAGGCAGCCGGCCACAAAGGGCCCCTGGGCTCTCAACAGAAATGCTGCCCTTTACACAGGTAAACGTAACCCACCAGCTCAGGTTCCTGAGGGCAGGTGGCTGGAGTCACTTGGGACTCTCAAACCTGCCTGACTTTACAGAGGTGGCAGCTTGGGTCTCAGAAGTATCCTGCAAAATGCAGAATTTCAGCAAGCAGACACCCAGCCCCTCTTGGCCAGAGGCTCCTGAAAACTAAGGCTGACCCTTTCTCCAGTTAAGCAAAACTCAGACGCCCAGGGTCCTGGTGGCATATTGCTTGAGGGGCTTGGGACGCTCAAACAAGCTCAACTCAGCACAGGAAGCAGCTTGGGGCTGGGAGTCATCCTGCACAGTGAAGAATTTCATGAGCCAGGCGTTCACTAAGGGCCCCAGGACCCTGGACACCAATGCCGCCCTTTACACAGGGAAGTGTAACTCACCAGCTCAGGTTCTTGATGGAACATTGCTGGGGCCACTTGGCACCCTCAAACCAGCCAGACACTGCGGTGGTGGCAGCTGGGTTCCGGGAGGCATCCTGTGCAATGCAGAATATGAGGAGCCAGCCGGCCACTAAGGGCCCCCGGGCACTGGACGCAAATGCCCCCCATTGCCCCAGGTATGTGTAACTCACCAGCTCAGGTTCCTGATGGCACGTTGCTGGGGACATTTTGAACCTTCAAAGCAGCCTGACTTTGCAGTGCTGGCAGCTGGGGTCTGGGAGGCATCCTGTGCAATGCAGAATTTCAGATGACAGACAGCTGGCCCCTCTGAACCAGACGCTCCTGAACACTAGTGCAGTCCCTCTTCCCAGGTAAGCAAAACTCAGCAGCCAAGGTTCCTAGTTTCAGATGGCTGGACGTGCTTTGCAGTCTCAAACAAGATCAACTAGGCACAGGTGGCAGCTTGGTGCTGGGAGGGATCCTGAGCAATGCAGAGTTTGAGCAGACAGCCGGCCACTAAGGGCCTCTGCGCCCTGGACACTAATGCCGCCTGTTACCCCAGGTAAGTGTAACTCACCAGCTCCGGTTCCTGATGGCAGATTGCTGGGGACATTTCAGACCCTCAGACCAGCCTGACTTTGCAGTGGTGGCAGCGTGGGTCTGGCATGCATACTGTGCAATGCAGAATTTCATCAGACAGCCGGTCACTAAGGGCCCATGAGACCTCGACACCAATGCTTCCCTTTACACAGGGAAGTGTAACTCACCACCTCCGGTTCCTGATGGCAGATTGCTGGGGATATTTCGGACCCTCAAACCAGCCTGACTCTGCCGTGCTGGCAGCTTGGGTCCGGGAGGCATCCTGTGCAATGCAGAATTTCAGCAGGCAGACGGCCAGCCCCTCTTGGCCACAGGCTCCCGAAAACTAAGGCTGACCCTTTCTCCAGTTAAGCAAAACTCAGACGCCCAGGGTCCTGGTGGCATATTGCTTGAGGGGCTTGGGACGCTCAAACAAGCTCAACTCAGCACAGGAAGCATCTTGGGGCTGGGAGTCATCCTGCGCAGTGAAGAATTTCATGAGCCAGGCGTTCACTAAGGGCCCCAGGACCCTGGACACCAATGCCGCCCATTACACAGGGAAGTGTAACTCACCAGCTCAGGTTCCTGATGGCAGATTGACAGAGCCATTTGGGACCTAAAATCCAGCCTGACTCTGCGGTGGTGGCAGCGTGGATCCGGGAGGCATCCTGCGCAATGCAGAATTTCAGCAGACAGCCGGTCACTAAGGGCCCATGTGTCCTCGACGCCAATGCTTCCCTTTACACAGGGAAGTGTAACTCACCAGCTCTGGTTCCTGATGGCAGATTGCTGGGGATATTTCGGACCCTCAAAGCAGCCAGACTCTGCGGTGCTGGCAGCTTGGGTCCGGGAGGCGTCCTGCGCAATGCAGAATATCAGCAGGCAGATGGCCACAAAGGGCCCCTGGGCTCTCAACAGAAATGCTGCCCTTTACACAGGTAAGCGTAACCCACCAGCTCAGGTTCCTGATGGCAGGTGGCTGGAGTCACTTGGGACTCTCAAACCTGCCTGACTTGACGGAGGTGGCAGCTTCGGTCTCAGAGGTATCCTGCGCAATGCGGAATTTCTGCAGGCAGCCAGCCACTAAGGGCCCTTGGGCCTGAAGACCAATGCTAGTCCTTTAAAAAGCTAAGTGTAACTCAGACGCCCAGGTCCCTGATGGCAGGTAGCAGGGGACACGTGCCGAGGACAAAGCGGCGGGAGTTTGAACTGGTGCCACCTTGGGCCTGGGATGCACCCTGCGCAAGACAGAATTTCAGCACGCAGCCGGCCACTCCAGGCAAGGGCTCCTGAACAACAAGGCCAGCCCTTTCCCAGAAAAAGAAATCTCAGCAGCCCAGGCTCCTGAGAGAAGATAGCTGGACCCATATGGGACCCTCAAACCAGCCTGACTTTGCCGTGGTGGCAGCTTGGGTCCGGAAGGCCTGCTGCGCAATGCAGAGTTTCAGCAGGCAGCCTGCCACTAAGGGCCCCTGATTCCTGGACACCAACACCGCCCTTTACACAGGGAAGTGTAACTCACCAGCTCAGGTTCCTGATGGCACATTGCTGGGGACATTTTGAACCTTCAAAGCAGCCTGACTTTGCAGTGCTGGCAGCTGGCGTCTGGGAGGCATCCTGTGCAATGCAGACTTTCAGATGACAGACAGCTGGCCCCTCTGAACCAGACGCTCCTGAACACTAGTGCAGTCCCTCTTCCCAGGTAAGCAAAACTCAGCAGCCAAGGTTCCTAGTTTCAGATGGCTGGACGTGCTTTGCAGTCTCAAACAAGATCAACTAGGCACAGGTGGCAGCTTGGTGCTGGGAGGGATCCTGAGCAATGCAGAATTTGAGCAGACAGCCGGCCACTAAGGGCCCCTGTGCCCTGGACACTAATGCCGCCCATTACCCCAGGTAAGTGTAACTCACCAGCTCCGGTTCCTGATGGCAGATTAATGGGGCCATTTGGCACCCTCAAAGCAGCCTGACTCTGCGGCGGTGACAGCTTGGGTCCGGGAGGCCTCCTGCGCAATGCAGAATTTCAGCAGGCAGACGGCCACAAAGGGCCCCTGGGCTCTCAACAGAAATGCTGCCCTTTACACAGGTAAGCGTAACCCACCAGCTCAGGTTCCTGAGGGCAGGTGGCTGGAGTCACTTGGGACTCTCAAACCTGCCTGACTTTACAGAGGTGGAAGCTTGGGTCTCAGAGGTATCCTGCAAAATGCAGAATTTCAGCAGGCAGACGGCCAGCCCCTCTTGGCCAGAGGCTCCCGAAAACTAAGGCTGACCCTTTCTCCAGTTAAGCAAAACTCAGACGCCCAGGGTCCTGGTGGCATATTGCTTGAGGGGCTTGGGACGCTCAAACAAGCTCAACTCAGCACAGGAAGCAGCTTGGGGCTGGGAGTCATCCTTCGCAGTGAAGAATTTCATGAGCCAGGCGTTCACTAAGGGCCCCAGGACCCTGGACACCAATGCCGCCCATTACACAGGGAAGTGTAACTCACCAGCTCAGGTTCCTGATGGCAGATTGACAGAGCCATTTGGGACCTAAAATCCAGCCTGACTCTGCGGTGGTGGCAGCTTAGGTCCGGGGGGCATCCTACCCAATGGAGAATTTCAGCAGGCAGCCGGCCACAAAGGGCCCTTGACCTCTGAACAGAAGTGCTGCCCTTTACACAGGTAAGGGTAACTCACCAGCTCAGGTTCGTGATGGAAGATTGCTGGGGCCATTTGGGAATCTGAAACCAGACGGATCCTGCGGTGGTGGCAGCTTGGGTCTGGGAGGCATCCTGCGCAATGCAGAGTTTCAGCAGGCAGCCTGCCACTAAGGGCCCCTGATTCCTGGACACCAACGCCGCCCTTTACACAGGGAAGTGTAACTCACCAGCTCAGGTTCCTGATGGCACATTGCTGGGGACATTTTGAACCCTCAAAGCAGCCTGACTCTGCGGCGGTGACAGCTTGTGTCCGGGTGGCATCCTGCGCAATGCAGAATTTGAGGAGGCAGCCGGCCACAAATGGCCCCTGGGCTCTCAACAGAAATGCTGCCCTTTACACAGGTAAACGTAACCCACCAGCTCAGGTTCCTGAGGGCAGGTGGCTGGAGTCACTTGGGACTCTCAAACCTGCCTGACTTTACAGAGGTGGCAGCTTGGGTCTCAGAAGTATCCTGCAAAATGCAGAATTTCAGCAAGCAGACACCCAGCCCCTCTTGGCCAGAGGCTCCTGAAAACTAAGGCTGACCCTTTCTCCAGTTAAGCAAAACTCAGACGCCCAGGGTCCTGGTGGCATATTGCTTGAGGGGCTTGGGACGATCAAACAAGCTCAACTCAGCACAGGAAGCATCTTGGGGCTGGGAGTCATCCTGCACAGTGAAGAATTTCATGAGCCAGGCGTTCACTAAGGGCCCCAGGACCCTGGACACCAATGCCGCCCTTTACACAGGGAAGTGTAACTCACCAGCTCAGGTTCTTGATGGAACATTGCTGGGGCCACTTGGCACCCTCAAACCAGCCAGACACTGCGGTGGTGGCAGCTGGGTTCCGGGAGGCATCCTGTGCAATGCAGAATATGAGGAGCCAGCCGGCCACTAAGGGCCCCCGGGCACTGGACGCAAATGCCCCCCATTGCCCCAGGTATGTGTAACTCACCAGCTCAGGTTCCTGATGGCACGTTGCTGGGGACATTTTCAACCTTCAAAGCAGCCTGACTTTGCAGTGCTGGCAGCTGGCGTCTGGGAGGCATCCTGTGCAATGCAGAATTTCAGATGACAGACAGCTGGCCCCTCTGAACCAGACGCTCCTGAACACTAGTGCAGTCCCTCTTCCCAGGTAAGCAAAACTCAGCAGCCAAGGTTCCTAGTTTCAGATGGCTGGAGGTGCTTTGCAGTCTCAAACAAGATCAACTAGGCACAGGTGGCAGCTTGGTGCTGGGAGGGATCCTGAGCAATGCAGAGTTTGAGCAGACAGCCGGCCACTAAGGGCCTCTGCGCCCTGGACACTAATGCCGCCTGTTACCCCAGGTAAGTGTAACTCACCAGCTCCGGTTCCTGATGGCAGATTGCTGGGGACATTTCAGACCCTCAGACCAGCCTGACTTTGCAGTGGTGGCAGCGTGGGTCTGGCATGCATACTGTGCAATGCAGAATTTCAGCAGACAGCCGGTCACTAAGGGCCCATGAGACCTTGACACCAATGCTTCCCTTTACACAGGGAAGTGTAACTCACCAGCTCCGGTTCCTGATGGCAGATTGCTGGGGATATTTGGACCCTCAAACCAGCCTGACTCTGCGGTACTGGCAGCTTGGGTCCGGGAGGCATCCTGTGCAATGCAGAATTTCAGCAGGCAGACGGCCAGCCCCTCTTGGCCACAGGCTCCCGAAAACTAAGGCTGACCCTTTCTCCAGTTAAGCAAAACTCAGACGCCCAGGGCCCTGGTGGCATATTGCTTGAGGGGCTTGGGACTCTCAAACAAGCTCAGCTCAGCACAGGAAGCAGCTTGGGGCTGGGAGTCATCCTGCGCAGTGAAGAACTTCATGAACCAGGGGTTCACTACGGGCCCCAGGACCCTGGACACCAATGCCGCCCATTACACAGGGAAGTGTAACTCACCAGCTCAGCTTCCTGATGGCAGATTGACAGGGCCATTTGGGACCTAAAATCCAGCCGGACTCTGCGGTGGTGGCAGCTTAGGTCCGGGGGGCATCCTACGCAATGGAGAATTTCAGCAGGCAGCCGGCCACAAAGGGCCCCTGACCTCTGAACAGAAGTGCTGCCCTTTACACATGTAAGAGTAACTCACCAGCTCAGGTTCGTGATGGAAGATTGCTGGGGCCATTTGGGAATCTGAAACCAGACGAATCCTGCGGTGGTGGCAGCTTGGGTCTGGGAGGCATCCTGCGCAATGCAGAGTTTCAGCAGGCAGCCTGCCACTAAGGGCCCCTGATTCCTGGACACCAACGCCGCCCTTTACACAGGGAAGTGTAACTCACCAGCTCAGGTTCTTGATGGCACGTTGCTAGGGACATTTTGAACCCTCAAAGCAGCCTGACTCTGCGGCGGTGACAGCTTGGGTCCGGGAGGCATCCTGCGCAATGCAGAATTTGAGGAGGCAGCCGGCCACAAAGGGTCCCTGGGCTCTCAACAGAAATGCTGCCCTTTACACAGGTAAGCCCAACCCACCAGCTCAGGTTCCTGATGGCAGGTGGCTGGAGTCACTTGGGACTCTCAAACCTGCCTGACTTGACGGAGGTGGCAGCTTGGGTCTCAGAGGTATCCTGCAAAATGCAGAATTTCAGCAGGCAGACGGCCAGCCCCTCTTGGCCAGAGGCTCCTGAAAATTAAGGCTGACTCTTTCTCCAGTTAAGCAAAACTCAGACGCCCAGGTTCCTGGTGGCATATTTCTTGAGGGGCTTGGGACTCTCAAACAAGCTCAGCTCAGCACAGGAAGCAGCTTGGGGCTGGGAGTCATCCTGCGCAGTGAAGAATTTCATGAGCCAGGCGTTCACTAAGGGCCCCAGGACCCTGGACACCATTGCCGCCCTTTACACAGGGAAGTATAACTCACCAGCTCAGGTTCTTGATGGAACATTGCTGGGGCCACTTGGCACCCTCAAACCAGCCAGACACTGCGGTGGTGGCAGCTGGGTTCCGGGAGGCATCCTGTGCAATGCAGAATATGAGGAGCCAGCCGGCCACTAAGGGCCCCCGGGCACTGGACGCAAATGCCCCCCATTGCCCCAGGTAAGTGTAACTCACCAGCTCAGGTTCCTGATGGCACGTTGCTGGGGACATTTTCAACCTTCAAAGCAGCCTGACTTTGCAGTGCTGGCAGCTGGGGTCCGGGAGGCATCCTGTGCAATGCAGAATTTCAGATGACAGACAGCTGGCCCCTCTGGACCAGAGGCTCCTGAACACTAGTGCAGTCCCTCTTCCCAGGTAAGCAAAACTCAGCAGCCAAGGTTCCTAGTTTCAGATGGCTGGAGGTGCTTTGCAGTCTCAAACAAGATCAGCTAGGCACAGGTGGCAGCTTGGTGCTGGGAGGGATCCTGAGCAATGCAGAATTTGAGCAGACAGCCGGCCACTAAGGGCCCCTGTGCCCTGGACACTAATGCCGCCCATTACCCCAGGTAAGTGTAACTCACCAGCTCCGGTACCTGATGACAGATTGCTGGGGACATTTCAGACCCTCAGACCAGCCTGACTTTGCGGTGGTGGCAGCGTGGATCCGGGAGGCATCCTGCGCAATGCAGAATTTCAGCAGACAGCCGGTCACTAAGGGCCCATGAGTCCTCGACGCCAATGCTTCCCTTTACACAGGGAAGTGTAACTCACCAGCTCTGGTTCCTGATGGCAGATTGCTGGGGATATTTCGGACCCTCAAAGCAGCCAGACTCTGCGGTGCTGGCAGCTTGGGTCCGGGAGGCGTCCTGCGCAATGCAGAATATCAGCAGGCAGATGGCCACAAAGGGCCCCTGGGCTCTCAACAGAAATGCTGCCCTTTACACAGGTAAGCGTAACCCACCAGCTCAGGTTCCTGATGGCAGGTGGCTGGAGTCACTTGGGACTCTCAAACCTGCCTGACTTTCGGAGGTGGCAGCTTCGGTCTCAGAGGTATCCTGCGCAATGCGGAATTTCTGCAGGCAGCCAGCCACTAAGGGCCCTTGGGCCTGAAGACCAATGCTAGTTCTTTAAAAAGCTAAGTGTAACTCAGACGCCCAGGTCCCTGATGGCAGGTAGCAGGGGACACGTGCCGAGGACAAAGCGGCGGGAGTTTGAACTGGTGCCACCTTGGGCCTGGGATGCACCCTGCGCAAGACAGAATTTCAGCACGCAGCCGGCCACTCCAGGCAAGGGCTCCTGAACAACAAGGCCAGCCCTTTCCCAGAAAAAGAAATCTCAGCAGCCCAGGCTCCTGAGAGAAGATTGCTGGACCCATATGGGACCCTCAAACCAGCCTGACTTTGCCGTGGTGGCAGCTTGGGTCCGGAAGGCCTGCTGCGCAATGCAGAGTTTCAGCAGGCAGCCTGCCACTAAGGGCCCCTGATTCCTGGACACCAACACCGCCCTTTACACAGGGAAGTGTAACTCACCAGCTCAGGTTCCTGATGGCACATTGCTGGGGACATTTTCAACCTTCAAAGCAGCCTGACTTTGCAGTGCTGGCAGCTGGCGTCTGGGAGGCATCCTGTGCAATGCAGACTTTCAGATGACAGACAGCTGGCCCCTCTGAACCAGACGCTCCTGAACACTAGTGCAGTCCCTCTTCCCAGGTAAGCAAAACTCAGCAGCCAAGGTTCCTAGTTTCAGATGGCTGGACGTGCTTTGCAGTCTCAAACAAGATCAACTAGGCACAGGTGGCAGCTTGGTGCTGGGAGGGATCCTGAGCAATGCAGAATTTGAGCAGACAGCCGGCCACTAAGGGCCCCTGTGCCCTGGACACTAATGCCGCCCATTACCCCAGGTAAGTGTAACTCACCAGCTCCGGTTCCTGATGGCAGATTAATGGGGCCATTTGGCACCCTCAAAGCAGCCTGACTGTGCGGCGGTGACAGCTTGGGTCCGGGAGGCCTCCTGCGCAATGCAGAATTTCAGCAGGCAGACGGCCACAAAGGGCCCCTGGGCTCTCAACAGAAATGCTGCCCTTTACACAGGTAAGCGTAACCCACCAGCTCAGGTTCCTGAGGGCAGGTGGCTGGAGTCACTTGGGACTCTCAAACCTGCCTGACTTTACAGAGGTGGAAGCTTGGGTCTCAGAGGTATCCTGCACAATGCAGAATTTCAGCAGGCAGACGGCCAGCCCCTCTTGGCCAGAGGCTCCCGAAAACTAAGGCTGACCCTTTCTCCAGTTAAGCAAAACTCAGACGCCCAGGGTCCTGGTGGCATATTGCTTGAGGGGCTTGGGACGCT
This sequence comes from Melozone crissalis, assembly GCF_028551555.1. Lineage (NCBI taxonomy): Eukaryota > Metazoa > Chordata > Aves > Passeriformes > Passerellidae > Melozone > Melozone crissalis. Next base: position 2,131,731 of record NW_026535913.1, on the reverse strand, counting down.
CAAACAAGCTCAGCTCAGCACAGGAAGCAGCTTGGGGCTGGGAGTCATCCTTCGCAGTGAAGAATTTCATGAGCCAGGCGTTCACTAAGGGCCCCAGGACCCTGGACACCAATGCCGCCCATTACACAGGGAAGTGTAACTCACCAGCTCAGGTTCCTGATGGCAGATTGACAGAGCCATTTGGGACCTAAAATCCAGCCTGACTCTGCGGTGGTGGCAGCTTAGGTCCGGGGGGCATCCTACCCAATGGAGAATTTCAGCAGGCAGCCGGCCACAAAGGGCCCTTGACCTCTGAACAGAAGTGCTGCCCTTTACACAGGTAAGGGTAACTCACCAGCTCAGGTTCGTGATGGAAGATTGCTGGGGCCATTTGGGAATCTGAAACCAGACGGATCCTGCGGTGGTGGCAGCTTGGGTCTGGGAGGCATCCTGCGCAATGCAGAGTTTCAGCAGGCAGCCTGCCACTAAGGGCCCCTGATTCCTGGACACCAACGCCGCCCTTTACACAGGGAAGTGTAACTCACCAGCTCAGGTTCCTGATGGCACATTGCTGGGGACATTTTGAACCCTCAAAGCAGCCTGACTCTGCGGCGGTGACAGCTTGTGTCCGGGTGGCATCCTGCGCAATGCAGAATTTGAAGAGGCAGCCGGCCACAAAGGGCCCCTGGGCTCTCAACAGAAATGCTGCCCTTTACACAGGTAAACGTAACCCACCAGCTCAGGTTCCTGAGGGCAGGTGGCTGGAGTCACTTGGGACTCTCAAACCTGCCTGACTTTACAGAGGTGGCAGCTTGGGTCTCAGAAGTATCCTGCAAAATGCAGAATTTCAGCAAGCAGACACCCAGCCCCTCTTGGCCAGAGGCTCCTGAAAACTAAGGCTGACCCTTTCTCCAGTTAAGCAAAACTCAGACGCCCAGGGTCCTGGTGGCATATTGCTTGAGGGGCTTGGGACGCTCAAACAAGCTCAACTCAGCACAGGAAGCAGCTTGGGGCTGGGAGTCATCCTGCACAGTGAAGAATTTCATGAGCCAGGCGTTCACTAAGGGCCCCAGGACCCTGGACACCAATGCCGCCCTTTACACAGGGAAGTGTAACTCACCAGCTCAGGTTCTTGATGGAACATTGCTGGGGCCACTTGGCACCCTCAAACCAGCCAGACACTGCGGTGGTGGCAGCTGGGTTCCGGGAGGCATCCTGTGCAATGCAGAATATGAGGAGCCAGCCGGCCACTAAGGGCCCCCGGGCACTGGACGCAAATGCCCCCCATTGCCCCAGGTATGTGTAACTCACCAGCTCAGGTTCCTGATGGCACGTTGCTGGGGACATTTTGAACCTTCAAAGCAGCCTGACTTTGCAGTGCTGGCAGCTGGGGTCTGGGAGGCATCCTGTGCAATGCAGAATTTCAGATGACAGACAGCTGGCCCCTCTGAACCAGACGCTCCTGAACACTAGTGCAGTCCCTCTTCCCAAGTAAGCAAAACTCAGCAGCCAAGGTTCCTAGTTTCAGATGGCTGGACGTGCTTTGCAGTCTCAAACAAGATCAACTAGGCACAGGTGGCAGCTTGGTGCTGGGAGGGATCCTGAGCAATGCAGAGTTTGAGCAGACAGCCGGCCACTAAGGGCCTCTGCGCCCTGGACACTAATGCCGCCTGTTACCCCAGGTAAGTGTAACTCACCAGCTCCGGTTCCTGATGGCAGATTGCTGGGGACATTTCAGACCCTCAGACCAGCCTGACTTTGCAGTGGTGGCAGCGTGGGTCTGGCATGCATACTGTGCAATGCAGAATTTCATCAGACAGCCGGTCACTAAGGGCCCATGAGACCTCGACACCAATGCTTCCCTTTACACAGGGAAGTGTAACTCACCACCTCCGGTTCCTGATGGCAGATTGCTGGGGATATTTCGGACCCTCAAACCAGCCTGACTCTGCCGTGCTGGCAGCTTGGGTCCGGGAGGCATCCTGTGCAATGCAGAATTTCAGCAGGCAGACGGCCAGCCCCTCTTGGCCACAGGCTCCCGAAAACTAAGGCTGACCCTTTCTCCAGTTAAGCAAAACTCAGACGCCCAGGGTCCTGGTGGCATATTGCTTGAGGGGCTTGGGACGCTCAAACAAGCTCAACTCAGCACAGGAAGCAGCTTGGGGCTGGGAGTCATCCTGCGCAGTGAAGAATTTCATGAGCCAGGCGTTCACTAAGGGCCCCAGGACCCTGGACACCAATGCCGCCCATTACACAGGGAAGTGTAACTCACCAGCTCAGGTTCCTGATGGCAGATTGACAGAGCCATTTGGGACCTAAAATCCAGCCTGACTCTGCGGTGGTGGCAGCGTGGATCCGGGAGGCATCCTGCGCAATGCAGAATTTCAGCAGACAGCCGGTCACTAAGGGCCCATGAGTCCTCGACGCCAATGCTTCCCTTTACACAGGGAAGTGTAACTCACCAGCTCTGGTTCCTGATGGCAGATTGCTGGGGATATTTCGGACCCTCAAAGCAGCCAGACTCTGCGGTGCTGGCAGCTTGGGTCCGGGAGGCGTCCTGCGCAATGCAGAATATCAGCAGGCAGATGGCCACAAAGGGCCCCTGGGCTCTCAACAGAAATGCTGCCCTTTACACAGGTAAGCGTAACCCACCAGCTCAGGTTCCTGATGGCAGGTGGCTGGAGTCACTTGGGACTCTCAAACCTGCCTGACTTGACGGAGGTGGCAGCTTCGGTCTCAGAGGTATCCTGCGCAATGCGGAATTTCTGCAGGCAGCCAGCCACTAAGGGCCCTTGGGCCTGAAGACCAATGCTAGTCCTTTAAAAAGCTAAGTGTAACTCAGACGCCCAGGTCCCTGATGGCAGGTAGCAGGGGACACGTGCCGAGGACAAAGCGGCGGGAGTTTGAACTGGTGCCACCTTGGGCCTGGGATGCACCCTGCGCAAGACAGAATTTCAGCACGCAGCCGGCCACTCCAGGCAAGGGCTCCTGAACAACAAGGCCAGCCCTTTCCCAGAAAAAGAAATCTCAGCAGCCCAGGCTCCTGAGAGAAGATAGCTGGACCCATATGGGACCCTCAAACCAGCCTGACTTTGCCGTGGTGGCAGCTTGGGTCCGGAAGGCCTGCTGCGCAATGCAGAGTTTCAGCAGGCAGCCTGCCACTAAGGGCCCCTGATTCCTGGACACCAACACCGCCCTTTACACAGGGAAGTGTAACTCACCAGCTCAGGTTCCTGATGGCACATTGCTGGGGACATTTTGAACCTTCAAAGCAGCCTGACTTTGCAGTGCTGGCAGCTGGCGTCTGGGAGGCATCCTGTGCAATGCAGACTTTCAGATGACAGACAGCTGGCCCCTCTGAACCAGACGCTCCTGAACACTAGTGCAGTCCCTCTTCCCAGGTAAGCAAAACTCAGCAGCCAAGGTTCCTAGTTTCAGATGGCTGGACGTGCTTTGCAGTCTCAAACAAGATCAACTAGGCACAGGTGGCAGCTTGGTGCTGGGAGGGATCCTGAGCAATGCAGAATTTGAAAAGACAGCCGGCCACTAAGGGCCCCTGTGCCCTGGACACTAATGCCGCCCATTACCCCAGGTAAGTGTAACTCAACAGCTCCGGTTCCTGATGGCAGATTAATGGGGCCATTTGGCACCCTCAAAGCAGCCTGACTGTGCGGCGGTGACAGCTTGGGTCCGGGAGGCCTCCTGCGCAATGCAGAATTTCAGCAGGCAGACGGCCACAAAGGGCCCCTGGGCTCTCAACAGAAATGCTGCCCTTTACACAGGTAAGCGTAACCCACCAGCTCAGGTTCCTGAGGGCAGGTGGCTGGAGTCACTTGGGACTCTCAAACCTGCCTGACTTTACAGAGGTGGAAGCTTGGGTCTCAGAGGTATCCTGCAAAATGCAGAATTTCAGCAGGCAGACGGCCAGCCCCTCTTGGCCAGAGGCTCCCGAAAACTAAGGCTGACCCTTTCTCCAGTTAAGCAAAACTCAGACGCCCAGGGTCCTGGTGGCATATTGCTTGAGGGGCTTGGGACGCTCAAACAAGCTCAACTCAGCACAGGAAGCAGCTTGGGGCTGGGAGTCATCCTTCGCAGTGAAGAATTTCATGAGCCAGGCGTTCACTAAGGGCCCCAGGACCCTGGACACCAATGCCGCCCATTACACAGGGAAGTGTAACTCACCAGCTCAGGTTCCTGATGGCAGATTGACAGAGCCATTTGGGACCTAAAATCCAGCCTGACTCTGCGGTGGTGGCAGCTTAGGTCCGGGGGGCATCCTACCCAATGGAGAATTTCAGCAGGCAGCCGGCCACAAAGGGCCCTTGACCTCTGAACAGAAGTGCTGCCCTTTACACAGGTAAGGGTAACTCACCAGCTCAGGTTCGTGATGGAAGATTGCTGGGGCCATTTGGGAATCTGAAACCAGACGGATCCTGCGGTGGTGGCAGCTTGGGTCTGGGAGGCATCCTGCGCAATGCAGAGTTTCAGCAGGCAGCCTGCCACTAAGGGCCCCTGATTCCTGGACACCAACGCCGCCCTTTACACAGGGAAGTGTAACTCACCAGCTCAGGTTCCTGATGGCACATTGCTGGGGACATTTTGAACCCTCAAAGCAGCCTGACTCTGCGGCGGTGACAGCTTGTGTCCGGGTGGCATCCTGCGCAATGCAGAATTTGAGGAGGCAGCCGGCCACAAATGGCCCCTGGGCTCTCAACAGAAATGCTGCCCTTTACACAGGTAAACGTAACCCACCAGCTCAGGTTCCTGAGGGCAGGTGGCTGGAGTCACTTGGGACTCTCAAACCTGCCTGACTTTACAGAGGTGGCAGCTTGGGTCTCAGAAGTATCCTGCAAAATGCAGAATTTCAGCAAGCAGACACCCAGCCCCTCTTGGCCAGAGGCTCCTGAAAACTAAGGCTGACCCTTTCTCCAGTTAAGCAAAACTCAGACGCCCAGGGTCCTGGTGGCATATTGCTTGAGGGGCTTGGGACGATCAAACAAGCTCAACTCAGCACAGGAAGCATCTTGGGGCTGGGAGTCATCCTGCACAGTGAAGAATTTCATGAGCCAGGCGTTCACTAAGGGCCCCAGGACCCTGGACACCAATGCCGCCCTTTACACAGGGAAGTGTAACTCACCAGCTCAGGTTCTTGATGGAACATTGCTGGGGCCACTTGGCACCCTCAAACCAGCCAGACACTGCGGTGGTGGCAGCTGGGTTCCGGGAGGCATCCTGTGCAATGCAGAATATGAGGAGCCAGCCGGCCACTAAGGGCCCCCGGGCACTGGACGCAAATGCCCCCCATTGCCCCAGGTATGTGTAACTCACCAGCTCAGGTTCCTGATGGCACGTTGCTGGGGACATTTTGAACCTTCAAAGCAGCCTGACTTTGCAGTGCTGGCAGCTGGCGTCTGGGAGGCATCCTGTGCAATGCAGAATTTCAGATGACAGACAGCTGGCCCCTCTGAACCAGACGCTCCTGAACACTAGTGCAGTCCCTCTTCCCAGGTAAGCAAAACTCAGCAGCCAAGGTTCCTAGTTTCAGATGGCTGGAGGTGCTTTGCAGTCTCAAACAAGATCAACTAGGCACAGGTGGCAGCTTGGTGCTGGGAGGGATCCTGAGCAATGCAGAGTTTGAGCAGACAGCCGGCCACTAAGGGCCTCTGCGCCCTGGACACTAATGCCGCCTGTTACCCCAGGTAAGTGTAACTCACCAGCTCCGGTTCCTGATGGCAGATTGCTGGGGACATTTCAGACCCTCAGACCAGCCTGACTTTGCAGTGGTGGCAGCGTGGGTCTGGCATGCATACTGTGCAATGCAGAATTTCAGCAGACAGCCGGTCACTAAGGGCCCATGAGACCTTGACACCAATGCTTCCCTTTACACAGGGAAGTGTAACTCACCAGCTCCGGTTCCTGATGGCAGATTGCTGGGGATATTTGGACCCTCAAACCAGCCTGACTCTGCGGTACTGGCAGCTTGGGTCCGGGAGGCATCCTGTGCAATGCAGAATTTCAGCAGGCAGACGGCCAGCCCCTCTTGGCCACAGGCTCCCGAAAACTAAGGCTGACCCTTTCTCCAGTTAAGCAAAACTCAGACGCCCAGGGCCCTGGTGGCATATTGCTTGAGGGGCTTGGGACTCTCAAACAAGCTCAGCTCAGCACAGGAAGCAGCTTGGGGCTGGGAGTCATCCTGCGCAGTGAAGAACTTCATGAACCAGGGGTTCACTACGGGCCCCAGGACCCTGGACACCAATGCCGCCCATTACACAGGGAAGTGTAACTCACCAGCTCAGCTTCCTGATGGCAGATTGACAGGGCCATTTGGGACCTAAAATCCAGCCGGACTCTGCGGTGGTGGCAGCTTAGGTCCGGGGGGCATCCTACGCAATGGAGAATTTCAGCAGGCAGCCGGCCACAAAGGGCCCCTGACCTCTGAACAGAAGTGCTGCCCTTTACACATGTAAGAGTAACTCACCAGCTCAGGTTCGTGATGGAAGATTGCTGGGGCCATTTGGGAATCTGAAACCAGACGAATCCTGCGGTGGTGGCAGCTTGGGTCTGGGAGGCATCCTGCGCAATGCAGAGTTTCAGCAGGCAGCCTGCCACTAAGGGCCCCTGATTCCTGGACACCAACGCCGCCCTTTACACAGGGAAGTGTATACTCACCAGCTCAGGTTCTTGATGGCACGTTGCTAGGGACATTTTGAACCCTCAAAGCAGCCTGACTCTGCGGCGGTGACAGCTTGGGTCCGGGAGGCATCCTGCGCAATGCAGAATTTGAGGAGGCAGCCGGCCACAAAGGGCCCCTGGGCTCTCAACAGAAATGCTGCCCTTTACACAGGTAAGCACAACCCACCAGCTCAGGTTCCTGATGGCAGGTGGCTGGAGTCAGGTGGCTGGAGTCAGGTGGCTGGAGTCAGGTGGCTGGAGGCACAGGTGGCAGCTTGGTGCTGGGAGGGATCCTGAGCAATGCAGAATTTGAGCAGACAGCCGGCCACTAAGGGCCCCTGCACCCTGGACACTAATGCCGCCCATTACCCCAGGTAAGTGTAACTCACCAGCTCCGGTTCCTGATGGCAGATTGCTGGGGACATTTCAGACCCTCAGACCAGCCTGACTTTGCAGTGGTGGCAGCGTGGGTCTGGCATGCATACTGTGCAATGCAGAATTTCATCAGACAGCCGGTCACTAAGGCCCATGAGACCTCGACACCAATGCTTCCCTTTACACAGGGAATTGTAACTCACCAGCTCCGGTTCCTGATGGCAGATTAATGGGGCCATTTGGCACCCTCAAAGCAGCCTGACTCTGCGGCGGTGACAGCTTGGGTCCGGGAGGCATCCTGCGCAATGCAGAATTTGAGGAGGCAGCCGGCCACAAAGGGCCCCTGGGCTCTCAACAGAAATGCTGCCCTTTACACAGGTAAGCGTAACCCACCAGCTCAGGTTCCTGATGGTAGGTGGCTGGAGTCACTTGGGACTCTCAAACCTGCCTGACTTGACGGAGGTGGCAGCTTGGGTCTCAGAGGTATCCTGCAAAATGCAGAATTTCAGCAGGCAGACGGCCAGCCCCTCTTGGCCAGAGGCTCCTGAAAACTAAGGCTGACTCTTTCTCCAGTTAAGCAAAACTCAGACGCCCAGGTTCCTGGTGGCATATTGCTTGAGGAGCTTGGGACTCTCAAACAAGCTCAGCTCAGCACAGGAAGCAGCTTGGGGCTGGGAGTCATCCTGCACAGTGAAGAATTTCATGAGCCAGGCGTTCACTAAGGGCCCCAGGACACCATTGCCGCCCTTTACACAGGGAAGTATAACTCACCAGCTCAGGTTCTTGATGGAACATTGCTGGGGCCACTTGGCACCCTCAAACCAGCCAGACACTGCGGTGGTGGCAGCTGGGTTCCGGGAGGCATCCTGTGCAATGCAGAATATGAGGAGCCAGCCGGCCACTAAGGGCCCCTGGGCACTGGACGCAAATGCCCCCCATTGCCCCAGGTAAGTGTAACTCACCAGCTCAGGTTCCTGAAGGCACGTTGCTGGGGACATTTTCAACCTTCAAAGCAGCCTGACTTTGCAGTGCTGGCAGCTGGGGTCCGGGAGGCATCCTGTGCAATGCAGAATTTCAGATGACAGACAGCTGGCCCCTCTGGACCAGACGCTCCTGAACACTAGTGCAGTCCCTCTTCCCAGGTAAGCAAAACTCAGCAGCCAAAGTTCCTAGTTTCAGATGGCTGGAGGTGCTTTGCAGTCTCAAACAAGATCAACTAGGCACAGGTGGCAGCTTGGTGCTGGGAGGGATCCTGAGCAATGCAGAATTTGAGCAGACAGCCGGCCACTAAGGGCCCCTGTGCCCTGGACACTAATGCCGCCCATTACCCCAGGTAAGTGTAACTCACCAGCTCCGGTACCTGATGACAGATTGCTGGGGACATTTCAGACCCTCAGACCAGCCTGACTTTGCGGTGGTGGCAACGTGGATCCGGGAGGCATCCTGCGCAATGCAGAATTTCAGCAGACAGCCGGTCACTAAGGGCCCATGAGTCCTCGACGCCAATGCTTCCCTTTACACAGGGAAGTGTAACTCACCAGCTCTGGTTCCTGATGGCAGATTGCTGGGGATATTTCGGACCCTCAAAGCAGCCAGACTCTGCGGTGCTGGCAGCTTGGGTCCGGGAGGCGTCCTGCGCAATGCAGAATATCAGCAGGCAGACGGCCACAAATGGCCCCTGGGCTCTCAACAGAAATGCTGCCCTTTACACAGGTAAGCGTAACCCACCAGCTCAGGTTCCTGATGGCAGGTGGCTGGAGTCACTTGGGACTCTCAAACCTGCCTGACTTTACTAGGTGGCAGCTTGGGTCTCAGAGGTATCCTGCGCAATGCGGAATTTCTGCAGGCAGCCAGCCACTAAGGGCCCTTGGGCCTGAAGACCAATGCTAGTGCTTTAAAAAGGTAAGTGTAACTCAGACGCCCAGGTCCCTGATGGCAGGTAGCAGGGGACACGTGCCGAGGACAAAGCGGCGGGAGTTTGAACTGGTGCCACCTTGGGCCTGGGATGCACCCTGCGCAAGACAGAATTTCAGCACGCAGCCGGCCACTCCAGGCAAGGGCTCCTGAACAACAAGGCCAGCCCTTTCCCAGAAAAAGAAATCTCAGCAGCCCAGGCTCCAGAGAGAAGATTGCTGGACGCATATGGGACCCTCAAACCAGCCTGACTTTGCCGTGGTGGCAGCTTGGGTCCGGAAAGCCTGCTGCGCAATGCAGAGTTTCAGCAGGCAGCCTTCCACTAAGGGCCCCTGATTCCTGGACACCAACACCGCCCTTTACACAGGGAAGTGTAACTCACCAGCTCAGGTTCCTGATGGCACATTGCTGGGGACATTTTCAACCTTCAAAGCAGCCTGACTTTGCAGTGCTGGCAGCTGGCGTCTGGGAGGCATCCTGTGCAATGCAGAATTTCAGATGACAGACAGCTGGCCCCTCTGAACCAGACGCTCCTGAACACTAGTGCAGTCCCTCTTCCCAGGTAAGCAAAACTCAGCAGCCAAGGTTCCTAGTTTCAGATGGCTGGACGTGCTTTGCAGTCTCAAACAAGATCAACTAGGCACAGGTCGCAGCTTGGTGCTGGGAGGGATCCTGAGCAATGCAGAATTTGAAAAGACAGCCGGCCACTAAGGGCCCCTGTGCCCTGGACACTAATGCCGCCCATTACCCCAGGTAAGTGTAACTCACCAGCTCCGGTTCCTGATGGCAGATTAATGGGGCCATTTGGCACCCTCAAAGCAGCCTGACTCTGCGGCGGTGACAGCTTGGGTCCGGGAGGCCTCCTGCGCAATGCAGAAATTCAGCAGGCAGACGGCCACAAAGGGCCCCTGGGCTCTCAACAGAAATGCTGCCCTTTACACAGGTAAGCGTAACCCACCAGCTCAGGTTCCTGAGGGCAGGTGGCTGGAGTCACTTGGGACTCTCAAACCTGCCTGACTTTACAGAGGTGGAAGCTTGGGTCTCAGAGGTATCCTGCACAATGCAGAATTTCAGCAGGCAGACGGCCAGCCCCTCTTGGCCAGAGGCTCCCGAAAACTAAGGCTGACCCTTTCTCCAGTTAAGCAAAACTCAGACTCCCAGGGTCCTGGTGGCATATTGCTTGAGGGGCTTGGGACGCTCAAACAAGCTCAACTCAGCACAGGAAGCAGCTTGGGGCTGGGAGTCATCCTTCGCAGTGAAGAATTTCATGAGCCAGGCGTTCACTAAGGGCCCCAGGACCCTGGACACCAATGCCGCCCATTACACAGGGAAGTGTAACTCACCAGCTCAGGTTCCTGATGGCAGATTGACAGGGCCATTTGGGACCTAAAATCCAGCCGGACTCTGCGGTGGTGGCAGCTTAGGTCCGGGGGGCATCCTACCCAATGGAGAATTTCAGCAGGCAGCCGGCCACAAAGGGCCCTTGACCTCTGAACAGAAGTGCTGCCCTTTACACAGGTAAGGGTAACTCACCAGCTCAGGTTCGTGATGGAAGATTGCTGGGGCCATTTGGGAATCTGAAACCAGACGGATCCTGCGGTGGTGGCAGCTTGGGTCTGGGAGGCATCCTGCGCAATGCAGAGTTTCAGCAGGCAGCCTGCCACTAAGGGCCCCTGATTCCTGGGCACCAACACCGCCCTTTACACAGGGAAGTGTAACTCACCAGCTCAGGTTCCTGATGGCACATTGCTGGGGACATTTTGAACCCTCAAAGCAGCCTGACTCTGCGGCGGTGACAGCTTGTGTCCGGGTGGCATCCTGCGCAATGCAGAATTTGAGGAGGCAGCCGGCCACAAATGGCCCCTGGGCTCTCAACAGAAATGCTGCCCTTTACACAGGTAAACGTAACCCACCAGCTCAGGTTCCTGAGGGCAGGTGGCTGGAGTCACTTGGGACTCTCAAACCTGCCTGACTTTACAGAGGTGGCAGCTTGGGTCTCAGAAGTATCCTGCAAAATGCAGAATTTCAGCAAGCAGACACCCAGCCCCTCTTGGCCAGAGGCTCCCGAAAACTAAGGCTGACCCTTTCTCCAGTTAAGCAAAACTCAGACGCCCAGGGTCCTGGTGGCATATTGCTTGAGGGGCTTGGGACGCTCAAACAAGCTCAACTCAGCACAGGAAGCAGCTTGGGGCTGGGAGTCATCCTGCACAGTGAAGAATTTCATGAGCCAGGCGTTCACTAAGGGCCCCAGGACCCTGGACACCAATGCCGCCCTTTACACAGGGAAGTGTAACTCACCAGCTCAGGTTCTTGATGGAACATTGCTGGGGCCACTTGGCACCCTCAAACCAGCCAGACACTGCGGTGGTGGCAGCTGGGTTCCGGGAGGCATCCTGTGCAATGCAGAATATGAGGAGCCAGCCGGCCACTAAGGGCCCCCGGGCACTGGACGCAAATGCCCCCCATTGCCCCAGGTATGTGTAACTCACCAGCTCAGGTTCCTGATGGCACGTTGCTGGGGACATTTTGAACCTTCAAAGCAGCCTGACTTTGCAGTGCTGGCAGCTGGGGTCTGGGAGGCATCCTGTGCAATGCAGAATTTCAGATGACAGACAGCTGGCCCCTCTGAACCAGACGCTCCTGAACACTAGTGCAGTCCCTCTTCCCAAGTAAGCAAAACTCAGCAGCCAAGGTTCCTAGTTTCAGATGGCTGGACGTGCTTTGCAGTCTCAAACAAGATCAACTAGGCACAGGTGGCAGCTTGGTGCTGGGAGGGATCCTGAGCAATGCAGAGTTTGAGCAGACAGCCGGCCACTAAGGGCCTCTGCGCCCTGGACACTAATGCCGCCTGTTACCCCAGGTAAGTGTAACTCACCAGCTCCGGTTCCTGATGGCAGATTGCTGGGGACATTTCAGACCCTCAGACCAGCCTGACTTTGCAGTGGTGGCAGCGTGGGTCTGGCATGCATACTGTGCAATGCAGAATTTCATCAGACAGCCGGTCACTAAGGGCCCATGAGACCTCGACACCAATGCTTCCCTTTACACAGGGAAGTGTAACTCACCACCTCCGGTTCCTGATGGCAGATTGCTGGGGATATTTCGGACCCTCAAACCAGCCTGACTCTGCCGTGCTGGCAGCTTGGGTCCGGGAGGCATCCTGTGCAATGCAGAATTTCAGCAGGCAGACGGCCAGCCCCTCTTGGCCACAGGCTCCCGAAAACTAAGGCTGACCCTTTCTCCAGTTAAGCAAAACTCAGACGCCCAGGGTCCTGGTGGCATATTGCTTGAGGGGCTTGGGACGCTCAAACAAGCTCAACTCAGCACAGGAAGCAGCTTGGGGCTGGGAGTCATCCTGCGCAGTGAAGAATTTCATGAGCCAGGCGTTCACTAAGGGCCCCAGGACCCTGGACACCAATGCCGCCCATTACACAGGGAAGTGTAACTCACCAGCTCAGGTTCCTGATGGCAGATTGACAGAGCCATTTGGGACCTAAAATCCAGCCTGACTCTGCGGTGGTGGCAGCGTGGATCCGGGAGGCATCCTGCGCAATGCAGAATTTCAGCAGACAGCCGGTCACTAAGGGCCCATGAGTCCTCGACGCCAATGCTTCCCTTTACACAGGGAAGTGTAACTCACCAGCTCTGGTTCCTGATGGCAGATTGCTGGGGATATTTCGGACCCTCAAAGCAGCCAGACTCTGCGGTGCTGGCAGCTTGGGTCCGGGAGGCGTCCTGCGCAATGCAGAATATCAGCAGGCAGATGGCCACAAAGGGCCCCTGGGCTCTCAACAGAAATGCTGCCCTTTACACAGGTAAGCGTAACCCACCAGCTCAGGTTCCTGATGGCAGGTGGCTGGAGTCACTTGGGACTCTCAAACCTGCCTGACTTGACGGAGGTGGCAGCTTCGGTCTCAGAGGTATCCTGCGCAATGCGGAATTTCTGCAGGCAGCCAGCCACTAAGGGCCCTTGGGCCTGAAGACCAATGCTAGTCCTTTAAAAAGCTAAGTGTAACTCAGACGCCCAGGTCCCTGATGGCAGGTAGCAGGGGACACGTGCCGAGGACAAAGCGGCGGGAGTTTGAACTGGTGCCACCTTGGGCCTGGGATGCACCCTGCGCAAGACAGAATTTCAGCACGCAGCCGGCCACTCCAGGCAAGGGCTCCTGAACAACAAGGCCAGCCCTTTCCCAGAAAAAGAAATCTCAGCAGCCCAGGCTCCTGAGAGAAGATAGCTGGACCCATATGGGACCCTCAAACCAGCCTGACTTTGCCGTGGTGGCAGCTTGGGTCCGGAAGGCCTGCTGCGCAATGCAGAGTTTCAGCAGGCAGCCTGCCACTAAGGGCCCCTGATTCCTGGACACCAACACCGCCCTTTACACAGGGAAGTGTAACTCACCAGCTCAGGTTCCTGATGGCACATTGCTGGGGACATTTTGAACCTTCAAAGCAGCCTGACTTTGCAGTGCTGGCAGCTGGCGTCTGGGAGGCATCCTGTGCAATGCAGACTTTCAGATGACAGACAGCTGGCCCCTCTGAACCAGACGCTCCTGAACACTAGTGCAGTCCCTCTTCCCAGGTAAGCAAAACTCAGCAGCCAAGGTTCCTAGTTTCAGATGGCTGGACGTGCTTTGCAGTCTCAAACAAGATCAACTAGGCACAGGTGGCAGCTTGGTGCTGGGAGGGATCCTGAGCAATGCAGAATTTGAGCAGACAGCCGGCCACTAAGGGCCCCTGTGCCCTGGACACTAATGCCGCCCATTACCCCAGGTAAGTGTAACTCAACAGCTCCGGTTCCTGATGGCAGATTAATGGGGCCATTTGGCACCCTCAAAGCAGCCTGACTGTGCGGCGGTGACAGCTTGGGTCCGGGAGGCCTCCTGCGCAATGCAGAATTTCAGCAGGCAGACGGCCACAAAGGGCCCCTGGGCTCTCAACAGAAATGCTGCCCTTTACACAGGTAAGCGTAACCCACCAGCTCAGGTTCCTGAGGGCAGGTGGCTGGAGTCACTTGGGACTCTCAAACCTGCCTGACTTTACAGAGGTGGAAGCTTGGGTCTCAGAGGTATCCTGCAAAATGCAGAATTTCAGCAGGCAGACGGCCAGCCCCTCTTGGCCAGAGGCTCCCGAAAACTAAGGCTGACCCTTTCTCCAGTTAAGCAAAACTCAGACGCCCAGGGTCCTGGTGGCATATTGCTTGAGGGGCTTGGGACGCTCAAACAAGCTCAACTCAGCACAGGAAGCAGCTTGGGGCTGGGAGTCATCCTTCGCAGTGAAGAATTTCATGAGCCAGGCGTTCACTAAGGGCCCCAGGACCCTGGACACCAATGCCGCCCATTACACAGGGAAGTGTAACTCACCAGCTCAGGTTCCTGATGGCAGATTGACAGAGCCATTTGGGACCTAAAATCCAGCCTGACTCTGCGGTGGTGGCAGCTTAGGTCCGGGGGGCATCCTACCCAATGGAGAATTTCAGCAGGCAGCCGGCCACAAAGGGCCCTTGACCTCTGAACAGAAGTGCTGCCCTTTACACAGGTAAGGGTAACTCACCAGCTCAGGTTCGTGATGGAAGATTGCTGGGGCCATTTGGGAATCTGAAACCAGACGGATCCTGCGGTGGTGGCAGCTTGGGTCTGGGAGGCATCCTGCGCAATGCAGAGTTTCAGCAGGCAGCCTGCCACTAAGGGCCCCTGATTCCTGGACACCAACGCCGCCCTTTACACAGGGAAGTGTAACTCACCAGCTCAGGTTCCTGATGGCACATTGCTGGGGACATTTTGAACCCTCAAAGCAGCCTGACTCTGCGGCGGTGACAGCTTGTGTCCGGGTGGCATCCTGCGCAATGCAGAATTTGAGGAGGCAGCCGGCCACAAATGGCCCCTGGGCTCTCAACAGAAATGCTGCCCTTTACACAGGTAAACGTAACCCACCAGCTCAGGTTCCTGAGGGCAGGTGGCTGGAGTCACTTGGGACTCTCAAACCTGCCTGACTTTACAGAGGTGGCAGCTTGGGTCTCAGAAGTATCCTGCAAAATGCAGAATTTCAGCAAGCAGACACCCAGCCCCTCTTGGCCAGAGGCTCCTGAAAACTAAGGCTGACCCTTTCTCCAGTTAAGCAAAACTCAGACGCCCAGGGTCCTGGTGGCATATTGCTTGAGGGGCTTGGGACGATCAAACAAGCTCAACTCAGCACAGGAAGCATCTTGGGGCTGGGAGTCATCCTGCACAGTGAAGAATTTCATGAGCCAGGCGTTCACTAAGGGCCCCAGGACCCTGGACACCAATGCCGCCCTTTACACAGGGAAGTGTAACTCACCAGCTCAGGTTCTTGATGGAACATTGCTGGGGCCACTTGGCACCCTCAAACCAGCCAGACACTGCGGTGGTGGCAGCTGGGTTCCGGGAGGCATCCTGTGCAATGCAGAATATGAGGAGCCAGCCGGCCACTAAGGGCCCCCGGGCACTGGACGCAAATGCCCCCCATTGCCCCAGGTATGTGTAACTCACCAGCTCAGGTTCCTGATGGCACGTTGCTGGGGACATTTTGAACCTTCAAAGCAGCCTGACTTTGCAGTGCTGGCAGCTGGCGTCTGGGAGGCATCCTGTGCAATGCAGAATTTCAGATGACAGACAGCTGGCCCCTCTGAACCAGACGCTCCTGAACACTAGTGCAGTCCCTCTTCCCAGGTAAGCAAAACTCAGCAGCCAAGGTTCCTAGTTTCAGATGGCTGGAGGTGCTTTGCAGTCTCAAACAAGATCAACTAGGCACAGGTGGCAGCTTGGTGCTGGGAGGGATCCTGAGCAATGCAGAGTTTGAGCAGACAGCCGGCCACTAAGGGCCTCTGCGCCCTGGACACTAATGCCGCCTGTTACCCCAGGTAAGTGTAACTCACCAGCTCCGGTTCCTGATGGCAGATTGCTGGGGACATTTCAGACCCTCAGACCAGCCTGACTTTGCAGTGGTGGCAGCGTGGGTCTGGCATGCATACTGTGCAATGCAGAATTTCAGCAGACAGCCGGTCACTAAGGGCCCATGAGACCTTGACACCAATGCTTCCCTTTACACAGGGAAGTGTAACTCACCAGCTCCGGTTCCTGATGGCAGATTGCTGGGGATATTTGGACCCTCAAACCAGCCTGACTCTGCGGTACTGGCAGCTTGGGTCCGGGAGGCATCCTGTGCAATGCAGAATTTCAGCAGGCAGACGGCCAGCCCCTCTTGGCCACAGGCTCCCGAAAACTAAGGCTGACCCTTTCTCCAGTTAAGCAAAACTCAGACGCCCAGGGCCCTGGTGGCATATTGCTTGAGGGGCTTGGGACTCTCAAACAAGCTCAGCTCAGCACAGGAAGCAGCTTGGGGCTGGGAGTCATCCTGCGCAGTGAAGAACTTCATGAACCAGGGGTTCACTACGGGCCCCAGGACCCTGGACACCAATGCCGCCCATTACACAGGGAAGTGTAACTCACCAGCTCAGCTTCCTGATGGCAGATTGACAGGGCCATTTGGGACCTAAAATCCAGCCGGACTCTGCGGTGGTGGCAGCTTAGGTCCGGGGGGCATCCTACGCAATGGAGAATTTCAGCAGGCAGCCGGCCACAAAGGGCCCCTGACCTCTGAACAGAAGTGCTGCCCTTTACACATGTAAGAGTAACTCACCAGCTCAGGTTCGTGATGGAAGATTGCTGGGGCCATTTGGGAATCTGAAACCAGACGAATCCTGCGGTGGTGGCAGCTTGGGTCTGGGAGGCATCCTGCGCAATGCAGAGTTTCAGCAGGCAGCCTGCCACTAAGGGCCCCTGATTCCTGGACACCAACGCCGCCCTTTACACAGGGAAGTGTAACTCACCAGCTCAGGTTCTTGATGGCACGTTGCTAGGGACATTTTGAACCCTCAAAGCAGCCTGACTCTGCGGCGGTGACAGCTTGGGTCCGGGAGGCATCCTGCGCAATGCAGAATTTGAGGAGGCAGCCGGCCACAAAGGGCCCCTGGGCTCTCAACAGAAATGCTGCCCTTTACACAGGTAAGCACAACCCACCAGCTCAGGTTCCTGATGGCAGGTGGCTGGAGTCAGGTGGCTGGAGTCAGGTGGCTGGAGTCAGGTGGCTGGAGGCACAGGTGGCAGCTTGGTGCTGGGAGGGATCCTGAGCAATGCAGAATTTGAGCAGACAGCCGGCCACTAAGGGCCCCTGCACCCTGGACACTAATGCCGCCCATTACCCCAGGTAAGTGTAACTCACCAGCTCCGGTTCCTGATGGCAGATTGCTGGGGACATTTCAGACCCTCAGACCAGCCTGACTTTGCAGTGGTGGCAGCGTGGGTCTGGCATGCATACTGTGCAATGCAGAATTTCATCAGACAGCCGGTCACTAAGGCCCATGAGACCTCGACACCAATGCTTCCCTTTACACAGGGAATTGTAACTCACCAGCTCCGGTTCCTGATGGCAGATTAATGGGGCCATTTGGCACCCTCAAAGCAGCCTGACTCTGCGGCGGTGACAGCTTGGGTCCGGGAGGCATCCTGCGCAATGCAGAATTTGAGGAGGCAGCCGGCCACAAAGGGCCCCTGGGCTCTCAACAGAAATGCTGCCCTTTACACAGGTAAGCGTAACCCACCAGCTCAGGTTCCTGATGGTAGGTGGCTGGAGTCACTTGGGACTCTCAAACCTGCCTGACTTGACGGAGGTGGCAGCTTGGGTCTCAGAGGTATCCTGCAAAATGCAGAATTTCAGCAGGCAGACGGCCAGCCCCTCTTGGCCAGAGGCTCCTGAAAACTAAGGCTGACTCTTTCTCCAGTTAAGCAAAACTCAGACGCCCAGGTTCCTGGTGGCATATTGCTTGAGGAGCTTGGGACTCTCAAACAAGCTCAGCTCAGCACAGGAAGCAGCTTGGGGCTGGGAGTCATCCTGCACAGTGAAGAATTTCATGAGCCAGGCGTTCACTAAGGGCCCCAGGACACCATTGCCGCCCTTTACACAGGGAAGTATAACTCACCAGCTCAGGTTCTTGATGGAACATTGCTGGGGCCACTTGGCACCCTCAAACCAGCCAGACACTGCGGTGGTGGCAGCTGGGTTCCGGGAGGCATCCTGTGCAATGCAGAATATGAGGAGCCAGCCGGCCACTAAGGGCCCCCGGGCACTGGACGCAAATGCCCCCCATTGCCCCAGGTAAGTGTAACTCACCAGCTCAGGTTCCTGAAGGCACGTTGCTGGGGACATTTTCAACCTTCAAAGCAGCCTGACTTTGCAGTGCTGGCAGCTGGGGTCCGGGAGGCATCCTGTGCAATGCAGAATTTCAGATGACAGACAGCTGGCCCCTCTGGACCAGACGCTCCTGAACATTAGTGCAGTCCCTCTTCCCAGGTAAGCAAAACTCAGCAGCCAAAGTTCCTAGTTTCAGATGGCTGGAGGTGCTTTGCAGTCTCAAACAAGATCAACTAGGCACAGGTGGCAGCTTGGTGCTGGGAGGGATCCTGAGCAATGCAGAATTTGAGCAGACAGCCGGCCACTAAGGGCCCCTGTGCCCTGGACACTAATGCCGCCCATTACCCCAGGTAAGTGTAACTCACCAGCTCCGGTACCTGATGACAGATTGCTGGGGACATTTCAGACCCTCAGACCAGCCTGACTTTGCGGTGGTGGCAACGTGGATCCGGGAGGCATCCTGCGCAATGCAGAATTTCAGCAGACAGCCGGTCACTAAGGGCCCATGAGTCCTCGACGCCAATGCTTCCCTTTACACAGGGAAGTGTAACTCACCAGCTCTGGTTCCTGATGGCAGATTGCTGGGGATATTTCGGACCCTCAAAGCAGCCAGACTCTGCGGTGCTGGCAGCTTGGGTCCGGGAGGCGTCCTGCGCAATGCAGAATATCAGCAGGCAGACGGCCACAAATGGCCCCTGGGCTCTCAACAGAAATGCTGCCCTTTACACAGGTAAGCGTAACCCACCAGCTCAGGTTCCTGATGGCAGGTGGCTGGAGTCACTTGGGACTCTCAAACCTGCCTGACTTTACTAGGTGGCAGCTTCGGTCTCAGAGGTATCCTGCGCAATGCGGAATTTCTGCAGGCAGCCAGCCACTAAGGGCCCTTGGGCCTGAAGACCAATGCTAGTGCTTTAAAAAGGTAAGTGTAACTCAGACGCCCAGGTCCCTGATGGCAGGTAGCAGGGGACACGTGCCGAGGACAAAGCGGCGGGAGTTTGAACTGGTGCCACCTTGGGCCTGGGATGCACCCTGCGCAAGACAGAATTTCAGCACGCAGCCGGCCACTCCAGGCAAGGGCTCCTGAACAACAAGGCCAGCCCTTTCCCAGAAAAAGAAATCTCAGCAGCCCAGGCTCCAGAGAGAAGATTGCTGGACGCATATGGGACCCTCAAACCAGCCTGACTTTGCCGTGGTGGCAGCTTGGGTCCGGAAAGCCTGCTGCGCAATGCAGAGTTTCAGCAGGCAGCCTTCCACTAAGGGCCCCTGATTCCTGGACACCAACACCGCCCTTTACACAGGGAAGTGTAACTCACCAGCTCAGGTTCCTGATGGCACATTGCTGGGGACATTTTCAACCTTCAAAGCAGCCTGACTTTGCAGTGCTGGCAGCTGGCGTCTGGGAGGCATCCTGTGCAATGCAGAATTTCAGATGACAGACAGCTGGCCCCTCTGAACCAGACGCTCCTGAACACTAGTGCAGTCCCTCTTCCCAGGTAAGCAAAACTCAGCAGCCAAGGTTCCTAGTTTCAGATGGCTGGACGTGCTTTGCAGTCTCAAACAAGATCAACTAGGCACAGGTCGCAGCTTGGTGCTGGGAGGGATCCTGAGCAATGCAGAATTTGAAAAGACAGCCGGCCACTAAGGGCCCCTGTGCCCTGGACACTAATGCCGCCCATTACCCCAGGTAAGTGTAACTCACCAGCTCCGGTTCCTGATGGCAGATTAATGGGGCCATTTGGCACCCTCAAAGCAGCCTGACTCTGCGGCGGTGACAGCTTGGGTCCGGGAGGCCTCCTGCGCAATGCAGAATTTCAGCAGGCAGACGGCCACAAAGGGCCCCTGGGCTCTCAACAGAAATGCTGCCCTTTACACAGGTAAGCGTAACCCACCAGCTCAGGTTCCTGAGGGCAGGTGGCTGGAGTCACTTGGGACTCTCAAACCTGCCTGACTTTACAGAGGTGGAAGCTTGGGTCTCAGAGGTATCCTGCACAATGCAGAATTTCAGCAGGCAGACGGCCAGCCCCTCTTGGCCAGAGGCTCCCGAAAACTAAGGCTGACCCTTTCTCCAGTTAAGCAAAACTCAGACTCCCAGGGTCCTGGTGGCATATTGCTTGAGGGGCTTGGGACGCTCAAACAAGCTCAACTCAGCACAGGAAGCAGCTTGGGGCTGGGAGTCATCCTTCGCAGTGAA
The DNA here is from genome assembly GCF_028551555.1 of Melozone crissalis. Lineage (NCBI taxonomy): Eukaryota > Metazoa > Chordata > Aves > Passeriformes > Passerellidae > Melozone > Melozone crissalis. The sequence continues at coordinate 2,111,393 of NW_026535913.1, read as the reverse complement.
GAATTTCATGAGCCAGGCGTTCACTAAGGGCCCCAGGACCCTGGACACCAATGCCGCCCATTACACAGGGAAGTGTAACTCACCAGCTCAGGTTCCTGATGGCAGATTGACAGGGCCATTTGGGACCTAAAATCCAGCCGGACTCTGCGGTGGTGGCAGCTTAGGTCCGGGGGGCATCCTACCCAATGGAGAATTTCAGCAGGCAGCCGGCCACAAAGGGCCCTTGACCTCTGAACAGAAGTGCTGCCCTTTACACAGGTAAGGGTAACTCACCAGCTCAGGTTCGTGATGGAAGATTGCTGGGGCCATTTGGGAATCTGAAACCAGACGGATCCTGCGGTGGTGGCAGCTTGGGTCTGGGAGGCATCCTGCGCAATGCAGAGTTTCAGCAGGCAGCCTGCCACTAAGGGCCCCTGATTCCTGGGCACCAACACCGCCCTTTACACAGGGAAGTGTAACTCACCAGCTCAGGTTCCTGATGGCACATTGCTGGGGACATTTTGAACCCTCAAAGCAGCCTGACTCTGCGGCGGTGACAGCTTGTGTCCGGGTGGCATCCTGCGCAATGCAGAATTTGAGGAGGCAGCCGGCCACAAATGGCCCCTGGGCTCTCAACAGAAATGCTGCCCTTTACACAGGTAAACGTAACCCACCAGCTCAGGTTCCTGAGGGCAGGTGGCTGGAGTCACTTGGGACTCTCAAACCTGCCTGACTTTACAGAGGTGGCAGCTTGGGTCTCAGAAGTATCCTGCAAAATGCAGAATTTCAGCAAGCAGACACCCAGCCCCTCTTGGCCAGAGGCTCCTGAAAACTAAGGCTGACCCTTTCTCCAGTTAAGCAAAACTCAGACGCCCAGGGTCCTGGTGGCATATTGCTTGAGGGGCTTGGGACGCTCAAACAAGCTCAACTCAGCACAGGAAGCAGCTTGGGGCTGGGAGTCATCCTGCACAATGAAGAATTTCATGAGCCAGGCGTTCACTAAGGGCCCCAGGACCCTGGACACCAATGCCGCCCTTTACACAGGGAAGTGTAACTCACCAGCTCAGGTTCTTGATGGAACATTGCTGGGGCCACTTGGCACCCTCAAACCAGCCAGACACTGCGGTGGTGGCAGCTGGGTTCCGGGAGGCATCCTGTGCAATGCAGAATATGAGGAGCCAGCCGGCCACTAAGGGCCCCCGGGCACTGGACGCAAATGCCCCCCATTGCCCCAGGTATGTGTAACTCACCAGCTCAGGTTCCTGATGGCACGTTGCTGGGGACATTTTGAACCTTCAAAGCAGCCTGACTTTGCAGTGCTGGCAGCTGGGGTCTGGGAGGCATCCTGTGCAATGCAGAATTTCAGATGACAGACAGCTGGCCCCTCTGAACCAGACGCTCCTGAACACTAGTGCAGTCCCTCTTCCCAGGTAAGCAAAACTCAGCAGCCAAGGTTCCTAGTTTCAGATGGCTGGACGTGCTTTGCAGTCTCAAACAAGATCAACTAGGCACAGGTGGCAGCTTGGTGCTGGGAGGGATCCTGAGCAATGCAGAGTTTGAGCAGACAGCCGGCCACTAAGGGCCTCTGCGCCCTGGACACTAATGCCGCCTGTTACCCCAGGTAAGTGTAACTCACCAGCTCCGGTTCCTGATGGCAGATTGCTGGGGACATTTCAGACCCTCAGACCAGCCTGACTTTGCAGTGGTGGCAGCGTGGGTCTGGCATGCATACTGTGCAATGCAGAATTTCAGCAGACAGCCGGTCACTAAGGGCCCATGAGACCTTGACACCAATGCTTCCCTTTACACAGGGAAGTGTAACTCACCAGCTCCGGTTCCTGATGGCAGATTGCTGGGGATATTTGGACCCTCAAACCAGCCTGACTCTGCGGTACTGGCAGCTTGGGTCCGGGAGGCATCCTGTGCAATGCAGAATTTCAGCAGGCAGACGGCCAGCCCCTCTTGGCCACAGGCTCCCGAAAACTAAGGCTGACCCTTTCTCCAGTTAAGCAAAACTCAGACGCCCAGGGTCCTGGTGGCATATTGCTTGAGGGGCTTGGGACTCTCAAACAAGCTCAGCTCAGCACAGGAAGCAGCTTGGGGCTGGGAGTCATCCTGCGCAGTGAAGAACTTCATGAACCAGGGGTTCACTACGGGCCCCAGGACCCTGGACACCAATGCCGCCCATTACACAGGGAAGTGTAACTCACCAGCTCAGGTTCCTGATGGCAGATTGACAGGGCCATTTGGGACCTAAAATCCAGCCGGACTCTGCGGTGGTGGCAGCTTAGGTCCGGGGGGCATCCTACGCAATGGAGAATTTCAGCAGGCAGCCGGCCACAAAGGGCCCCTGACCTCTGAACAGAAGTGCTGCCCTTTACACATGTAAGAGTAACTCACCAGCTCAGGTTCGTGATGGAAGATTGCTGGGGCCATTTGGGAATCTGAAACCAGACGAATCCTGCGGTGGTGGCAGCTTGGGTCTGGGAGGCATCCTGCGCAATGCAGAGTTTCAGCAGGCAGCCTGCCACTAAGGGCCCCTGATTCCTGGACACCAACGCCGCCCTTTACACAGGGAAGTGTAACTCACCAGCTCAGGTTCTTGATGGCACGTTGCTAGGGACATTTTGAACCCTCAAAGCAGCCTGACTCTGCGGCGGTGACAGCTTGGGTCCGGGAGGCATCCTGCGCAATGCAGAATTTGAGGAGGCAGCCGGCCACAAAGGGCCCCTGGGCTCTCAACAGAAATGCTGCCCTTTACACAGGTAAGCACAACCCACCAGCTCAGGTTCCTGATGGCAGGTGGCTGGAGTCAGGTGGCTGGAGTCAGGTGGCTGGAGTCAGGTGGCTGGAGGCACAGGTGGCAGCTTGGTGCTGGGAGGGATCCTGAGCAATGCAGAATTTGAGCAGACAGCCGGCCACTAAGGGCCCCTGCACCCTGGACACTAATGCCGCCCATTACCCCAGGTAAGTGTAACTCACCAGCTCCGGTTCCTGATGGCAGATTGCTGGGGACATTTCAGACCCTCAGACCAGCCTGACTTTGCAGTGGTGGCAGCGTGGGTCTGGCATGCATACTGTGCAATGCAGAATTTCATCAGACAGCCGGTCACTAAGGCCCATGAGACCTCGACACCAATGCTTCCCTTTACACAGGGAATTGTAACTCACCAGCTCCGGTTCCTGATGGCAGATTAATGGGGCCATTTGGCACCCTCAAAGCAGCCTGACTCTGCGGCGGTGACAGCTTGGGTCCGGGAGGCATCCTGCGCAATGCAGAATTTGAGGAGGCAGCCGGCCACAAAGGGCCCCTGGGCTCTCAACAGAAATGCTGCCCTTTACACAGGTAAGCGTAACCCACCAGCTCAGGTTCCTGATGGTAGGTGGCTGGAGTCACTTGGGACTCTCAAACCTGCCTGACTTGACGGAGGTGGCAGCTTGGGTCTCAGAGGTATCCTGCAAAATGCAGAATTTCAGCAGGCAGACGGCCAGCCCCTCTTGGCCAGAGGCTCCTGAAAACTAAGGCTGACTCTTTCTCCAGTTAAGCAAAACTCAGACGCCCAGGTTCCTGGTGGCATATTGCTTGAGGAGCTTGGGACTCTCAAACAAGCTCAGCTCAGCACAGGAAGCAGCTTGGGGCTGGGAGTCATCCTGCACAGTGAAGAATTTCATGAGCCAGGCGTTCACTAAGGGCCCCAGGACACCATTGCCGCCCTTTACACAGGGAAGTATAACTCACCAGCTCAGGTTCTTGATGGAACATTGCTGGGGCCACTTGGCACCCTCAAACCAGCCAGACACTGCGGTGGTGGCAGCTGGGTTCCGGGAGGCATCCTGTGCAATGCAGAATATGAGGAGCCAGCCGGCCACTAAGGGCCCCCGGGCACTGGACGCAAATGCCCCCCATTGCCCCAGGTAAGTGTAACTCACCAGCTCAGGTTCCTGAAGGCACGTTGCTGGGGACATTTTCAACCTTCAAAGCAGCCTGACTTTGCAGTGCTGGCAGCTGGGGTCCGGGAGGCATCCTGTGCAATGCAGAATTTCAGATGACAGACAGCTGGCCCCTCTGGACCAGACGCTCCTGAACACTAGTGCAGTCCCTCTTCCCAGGTAAGCAAAACTCAGCAGCCAAGGTTCCTAGTTTCAGATGGCTGGAGGTGCTTTGCAGTCTCAAACAAGATCAACTAGGCACAGGTGGCAGCTTGGTGCTGGGAGGGATCCTGAGCAATGCAGAATTTGAGCAGACAGCCGGCCACTAAGGGCCCCTGTGCCCTGGACACTAATGCCGCCCATTACCCCAGGTAAGTGTAACTCACCAGCTCCGGTACCTGATGACAGATTGCTGGGGACATTTCAGACCCTCAGACCAGCCTGACTTTGCGGTGGTGGCAACGTGGATCCGGGAGGCATCCTGCGCAATGCAGAATTTCAGCAGACAGCCGGTCACTAAGGGCCCATGAGTCCTCGACGCCAATGCTTCCCTTTACACAGGGAAGTGTAACTCACCAGCTCTGGTTCCTGATGGCAGATTGCTGGGGATATTTCGGACCCTCAAAGCAGCCAGACTCTGCGGTGCTGGCAGCTTGGGTCCGGGAGGCGTCCTGCGCAATGCAGAATATCAGCAGGCAGACGGCCACAAATGGCCCCTGGGCTCTCAACAGAAATGCTGCCCTTTGCACAGGTAAGCGTAACCCACCAGCTCAGGTTCCTGATGGCAGGTGGCTGGAGTCACTTGGGACTCTCAAACCTGCCTGACTTTACTAGGTGGCAGCTTGGGTCTCAGAGGTATCCTGCGCAATGCGGAATTTCTGCAGGCAGCCAGCCACTAAGGGCCCTTGGGCCTGAAGACCAATGCTAGTGCTTTAAAAAGGTAAGTGTAACTCAGACGCCCAGGTCCCTGATGGCAGGTAGCAGGGGACACGTGCCGAGGACAAAGCGGCGGGAGTTTGAACTGGTGCCACCTTGGGCCTGGGATGCACCCTGCGCAAGACAGAATTTCAGCACGCAGCCGGCCACTCCAGGCAAGGGCTCCTGAACAACAAGGCCAGCCCTTTCCCAGAAAAAGAAATCTCAGCAGCCCAGGCTCCTGAGAGAAGATTGCTGGACGCATATGGGACCCTCAAACCAGCCTGACTTTGCCGTGGTGGCAGCTTGGGTCCGGAAAGCCTGCTGCGCAATGCAGAGTTTCAGCAGGCAGCCTTCCACTAAGGGCCCCTGATTCCTGGACACCAACACCGCCCTTTACACAGGGAAGTGTAACTCACCAGCTCAGGTTCCTGATGGCACATTGCTGGGGACATTTTCAACCTTCAAAGCAGCCTGACTTTGCAGTGCTGGCAGCTGGCGTCTGGGAGGCATCCTGTGCAATGCAGAATTTCAGATGACAGACAGCTGGCCCCTCTGAACCAGACGCTCCTGAACACTAGTGCAGTCCCTCTTCCCAGGTAAGCAAAACTCAGCAGCCAAGGTTCCTAGTTTCAGATGGCTGGACGTGCTTTGCAGTCTCAAACAAGATCAACTAGGCACAGGTGGCAGCTTGGTGCTGGGAGGGATCCTGAGCAATGCAGAATTTGAAAAGACAGCCGGCCACTAAGGGCCCCTGTGCCCTGGACACTAATGCCGCCCATTACCCCAGGTAAGTGTAACTCACCAGCTCCGGTTCCTGATGGCAGATTAATGGGGCCATTTGGCACCCTCAAAGCAGCCTGACTCTGCGGCGGTGACAGCTTGGGTCCGGGAGGCCTCCTGCGCAATGCAGAATTTCAGCAGGCAGACGGCCACAAAGGGCCCCTGGGCTCTCAACAGAAATGCTGCCCTTTACACAGGTAAGCGTAACCCACCAGCTCAGGTTCCTGAGGGCAGGTGGCTGGAGTCACTTGGGACTCTCAAACCTGCCTGACTTTACAGAGGTGGAAGCTTGGGTCTCAGAGGTATCCTGCACAATGCAGAATTTCAGCAGGCAGACGGCCAGCCCCTCTTGGCCAGAGGCTCCCGAAAACTAAGGCTGACCCTTTCTCCAGTTAAGCAAAACTCAGACGCCCAGGGTCCTGGTGGCATATTGCTTGAGGGGCTTGGGACGCTCAAACAAGCTCAACTCAGCACAGGAAGAAGCTTGGGGCTGGGAGTCATCCTTCGCAGTGAAGAATTTCATGAGCCAGGCGTTCACTAAGGGCCCCAGGACCCTGGACACCAATGCCGCCCATTACACAGGGAAGTGTAACTCACCAGCTCAGGTTCCTGATGGCAGATTGACAGAGCCATTTGGGACCTAAAATCCAGCCTGACTCTGCGGTGGTGGCAGCTTAGGTCCGGGGGGCATCCTACCCAATGGAGAATTTCAGCAGGCAGCCGGCCACAAAGGGCCCTTGACCTCTGAACAGAAGTGCTGCCCTTTACACAGGTAAGGGTAACTCACCAGCTCAGGTTCGTGATGGAAGATTGCGGGGGCCATTTGAGAATCTGAAACCAGACGGATCCTGCGGTGGTGGCAGCTTGGGTCTGGGAGGCATCCTGCGCAATGCAGAGTTTCAGCAGGCAGCCTGCCACTAAGGGCCCCTGATTCCTGGGCACCAACACCGCCCTTTACACAGGGAAGTGTAACTCACCAGCTCAGGTTCCTGATGGCACATTGCTGGGGACATTTTGAACCCTCAAAGCAGCCTGACTCTGCGGCGGTGACAGCTTGTGTCCGGGTGGCATCCTGCGCAATGCAGAATTTGAGGAGGCAGCCGGCCACAAATGGCCCCTGGGCTCTCAACAGAAATGCTGCCCTTTACACAGGTAAACGTAACCCACCAGCTCAGGTTCCTGAGGGCAGGTGGCTGGAGTCACTTGGGACTCTCAAACCTGCCTGACTTTACAGAGGTGGCAGCTTGGGTCTCAGAAGTATCCTGCAAAATGCAGAATTTCAGCAAGCAGACACCCAGCCCCTCTTGGCCAGAGGCTCCTGAAAACTAAGGCTGACCCTTTCTCCAGTTAAGCAAAACTCAGACGCCCAGGGTCCTGGTGGCATATTGCTTGAGGGGCTTGGGACGCTCAAACAAGCTCAACTCAGCACAGGAAGCAGCTTGGGGCTGGGAGTCATCCTGCACAGTGAAGAATTTCATGAGCCAGGCGTTCACTAAGGGCCCCAGGACCCTGGACACCAATGCCGCCCTTTACACAGGGAAGTGTAACTCACCAGCTCAGGTTCTTGATGGAACATTGCTGGGGCCACTTGGCACCCTCAAACCAGCCAGACACTGCGGTGGTGGCAGCTGGGTTCCGGGAGGCATCCTGTGCAATGCAGAATATGAGGAGCCAGCCGGCCACTAAGGGCCCCCGGGCACTGGACGCAAATGCCCCCCATTGCCCCAGGTATGTGTAACTCACCAGCTCAGGTTCCTGATGGCACGTTGCTGGGGACATTTTGAACCTTCAAAGCAGCCTGACTTTGCAGTGCTGGCAGCTGGGGTCTGGGAGGCATCCTGTGCAATGCAGAATTTCAGATGACAGACAGCTGGCCCCTCTGAACCAGACGCTCCTGAACACTAGTGCAGTCCCTCTTCCCAGGTAAGCAAAACTCAGCAGCCAAGGTTCCTAGTTTCAGATGGCTGGACGTGCTTTGCAGTCTCAAACAAGATCAACTAGGCACAGGTGGCAGCTTGGTGCTGGGAGGGATCCTGAGCAATGCAGAGTTTGAGCAGACAGCCGGCCACTAAGGGCCTCTGCGCCCTGGACACTAATGCCGCCTGTTACCCCAGGTAAGTGTAACTCACCAGCTCCGGTTCCTGATGGCAGATTGCTGGGCACATTTCAGACCCTCAGACCAGCCTGACTTTGCAGTGGTGGCAGCGTGGGTCTGGCATGCATACTGTGCAATGCAGAATTTCAGCAGACAGCCGGTCACTAAGGGCCCATGAGACCTTGACACCAATGCTTCCCTTTACACAGGGAAGTGTAACTCACCAGCTCCGGTTCCTGATGGCAGATTGCTGGGGATATTTGGACCCTCAAACCAGCCTGACTCTGCGGTACTGGCAGCTTGGGTCCGGGAGGCATCCTGTGCAATGCAGAATTTCAGCAGGCAGACGGCCAGCCCCTCTTGGCCACAGGCTCCCGAAAACTAAGGCTGACCCTTTCTCCAGTTAAGCAAAACTCAGACGCCCAGGGTCCTGGTGGCATATTGCTTGAGGGGCTTGGGACTCTCAAACAAGCTCAGCTCAGCACAGGAAGCAGCTTGGGGCTGGGAGTCATCCTGCGCAGTGAAGAACTTCATGAACCAGGGGTTCACTACGGGCCCCAGGACCCTGGACACCAATGCCGCCCATTACACAGGGAAGTGTAACTCACCAGCTCAGGTTCCTGATGGCAGATTGACAGGGCCATTTGGGACCTAAAATCCAGCCGGACTCTGCGGTGGTGGCAGCTTAGGTCCGGGGGGCATCCTACGCAATGGAGAATTTCAGCAGGCAGCCGGCCACAAAGGGCCCCTGACCTCTGAACAGAAGTGCTGCCCTTTACACATGTAAGAGTAACTCACCAGCTCAGGTTCGTGATGGAAGATTGCTGGGGCCATTTGGGAATCTGAAACCAGACGAATCCTGCGGTGGTGGCAGCTTGGGTCTGGGAGGCATCCTGCGCAATGCAGAGTTTCAGCAGGCAGCCTGCCACTAAGGGCCCCTGATTCCTGGACACCAACGCCGCCCTTTACACAGGGAAGTGTAACTCACCAGCTCAGGTTCTTGATGGCACGTTGCTAGGGACATTTTGAACCCTCAAAGCAGCCTGACTCTGCGGCGGTGACAGCTTGGGTCCGGGAGGCATCCTGCGCAATGCAGAATTTGAGGAGGCAGCCGGCCACAAAGGGTCCCTGGGCTCTCAACAGAAATGCTGCCCTTTACACAGGTAAGCCCAACCCACCAGCTCAGGTTCCTGATGGCAGGTGGCTGGAGTCACTTGGGACTCTCAAACCTGCCTGACTTGACGGAGGTGGCAGCTTGGGTCTCAGAGGTATCCTGCAAAATGCAGAATTTCAGCAGGCAGACGGCCAGCCCCTCTTGGCCAGAGGCTCCTGAAAATTAAGGCTGACTCTTTCTCCAGTTAAGCAAAACTCAGACGCCCAGGTTCCTGGTGGCATATTTCTTGAGGGGCTTGGGACTCTCAAACAAGCTCAGCTCAGCACAGGAAGCAGCTTGGGGCTGGGAGTCATCCTGCGCAGTGAAGAATTTCATGAGCCAGGCGTTCACTAAGGGCCCCAGGACCCTGGACACCATTGCCGCCCTTTACACAGGGAAGTATAACTCACCAGCTCAGGTTCTTGATGGAACATTGCTGGGGCCACTTGGCACCCTCAAACCAGCCAGACACTGCGGTGGTGGCAGCTGGGTTCCGGGAGGCATCCTGTGCAATGCAGAATATGAGGAGCCAGCCGGCCACTAAGGGCCCCCGGGCACTGGACGCAAATGCCCCCCATTGCCCCAGGTAAGTGTAACTCACCAGCTCAGGTTCCTGATGGCACGTTGCTGGGGACATTTTCAACCTTCAAAGCAGCCTGACTTTGCAGTGCTGGCAGCTGGGGTCCGGGAGGCATCCTGTGCAATGCAGAATTTCAGATGACAGACAGCTGGCCCCTCTGGACCAGAGGCTCCTGAACACTAGTGCAGTCCCTCTTCCCAGGTAAGCAAAACTCAGCAGCCAAGGTTCCTAGTTTCAGATGGCTGGAGGTGCTTTGCAGTCTCAAACAAGATCAGCTAGGCACAGGTGGCAGCTTGGTGCTGGGAGGGATCCTGAGCAATGCAGAATTTGAGCAGACAGCCGGCCACTAAGGGCCCCTGTGCCCTGGACACTAATGCCGCCCATTACCCCAGGTAAGTGTAACTCACCAGCTCCGGTACCTGATGACAGATTGCTGGGGACATTTCAGACCCTCAGACCAGCCTGACTTTGCGGTGGTGGCAGCGTGGATCCGGGAGGCATCCTGCGCAATGCAGAATTTCAGCAGACAGCCGGTCACTAAGGGCCCATGAGTCCTCGACGCCAATGCTTCCCTTTACACAGGGAAGTGTAACTCACCAGCTCTGGTTCCTGATGGCAGATTGCTGGGGATATTTCGGACCCTCAAAGCAGCCAGACTCTGCGGTGCTGGCAGCTTGGGTCCGGGAGGCGTCCTGCGCAATGCAGAATATCAGCAGGCAGATGGCCACAAAGGGCCCCTGGGCTCTCAACAGAAATGCTGCCCTTTACACAGGTAAGCGTAACCCACCAGCTCAGGTTCCTGATCGCAGGTGGCTGGAGTCACTTGGGACTCTCAAACCTGCCTGACTTTCGGAGGTGGCAGCTTCGGTCTCAGAGGTATCCTGCGCAATGCGGAATTTCTGCAGGCAGCCAGCCACTAAGGGCCCTTGGGCCTGAAGACCAATGCTAGTTCTTTAAAAAGCTAAGTGTAACTCAGACGCCCAGGTCCCTGATGGCAGGTAGCAGGGGACACGTGCCGAGGACAAAGCGGCGGGAGTTTGAACTGGTGCCACCTTGGGCCTGGGATGCACCCTGCGCAAGACAGAATTTCAGCACGCAGCCGGCCACTCCAGGCAAGGGCTCCTGAACAACAAGGCCAGCCCTTTCCCAGAAAAAGAAATCTCAGCAGCCCAGGCTCCTGAGAGAAGATTGCTGGACCCATATGGGACCCTCAAACCAGCCTGACTTTGCCGTGGTGGCAGCTTGGGTCCGGAAGGCCTGCTGCGCAATGCAGAGTTTCAGCAGGCAGCCTGCCACTAAGGGCCCCTGATTCCTGGACACCAACACCGCCCTTTACACAGGGAAGTGTAACTCACCAGCTCAGGTTCCTGATGGCACATTGCTGGGGACATTTTGAACCTTCAAAGCAGCCTGACTTTGCAGTGCTGGCAGCTGGCGTCTGGGAGGCATCCTGTGCAATGCAGACTTTCAGATGACAGACAGCTGGCCCCTCTGAACCAGACGCTCCTGAACACTAGTGCAGTCCCTCTTCCCAGGTAAGCAAAACTCAGCAGCCAAGGTTCCTAGTTTCAGATGGCTGGACGTGCTTTGCAGTCTCAAACAAGATCAACTAGGCACAGGTGGCAGCTTGGTGCTGGGAGGGATCCTGAGCAATGCAGAATTTGAAAAGACAGCCGGCCACTAAGGGCCCCTGTGCCCTGGACACTAATGCCGCCCATTACCCCAGGTAAGTGTAACTCACCAGCTCCGGTTCCTGATGGCAGATTAATGGGGCCATTTGGCACCCTCAAAGCAGCCTGACTGTGCGGCGGTGACAGCTTGGGTCCGGGAGGCCTCCTGCGCAATGCAGAATTTCAGCAGGCAGACGGCCAGCCCCTCTTGGCCAGAGGCTCCCGAAAACTAAGGCTGACCCTTTCTCCAGTTAAGCAAAACTCAGACGCCCAGGGTCCTGGTGGCATATTGCTTGAGGGGCTTGGGACGCTCAAACAAGCTCAGCTCAGCACAGGAAGCAGCTTGGGGCTGGGAGTCATCCTTCGCAGTGAAGAATTTCATGAGCCAGGCGTTCACTAAGGGCCCCAGGACCCTGGACACCAATGCCGCCCATTACACAGGGAAGTGTAACTCACCAGCTCAGGTTCCTGATGGCAGATTGACAGAGCCATTTGGGACCTAAAATCCAGCCTGACTCTGCGGTGGTGGCAGCTTAGGTCCGGGGGGCATCCTACCCAATGGAGAATTTCAGCAGGCAGCCGGCCACAAAGGGCCCTTGACCTCTGAACAGAAGTGCTGCCCTTTACACAGGTAAGGGTAACTCACCAGCTCAGGTTCGTGATGGAAGATTGCTGGGGCCATTTGGGAATCTGAAACCAGACGGATCCTGCGGTGGTGGCAGCTTGGGTCTGGGAGGCATCCTGCGCAATGCAGAGTTTCAGCAGGCAGCCTGCCACTAAGGGCCCCTGATTCCTGGACACCAACGCCGCCCTTTACACAGGGAAGTGTAACTCACCAGCTCAGGTTCCTGATGGCACATTGCTGGGGACATTTTGAACCCTCAAAGCAGCCTGACTCTGCGGCGGTGACAGCTTGTGTCCGGGTGGCATCCTGCGCAATGCAGAATTTGAAGAGGCAGCCGGCCACAAAGGGCCCCTGGGCTCTCAACAGAAATGCTGCCCTTTACACAGGTAAACGTAACCCACCAGCTCAGGTTCCTGAGGGCAGGTGGCTGGAGTCACTTGGGACTCTCAAACCTGCCTGACTTTACAGAGGTGGCAGCTTGGGTCTCAGAAGTATCCTGCAAAATGCAGAATTTCAGCAAGCAGACACCCAGCCCCTCTTGGCCAGAGGCTCCTGAAAACTAAGGCTGACCCTTTCTCCAGTTAAGCAAAACTCAGACGCCCAGGGTCCTGGTGGCATATTGCTTGAGGGGCTTGGGACGCTCAAACAAGCTCAACTCAGCACAGGAAGCAGCTTGGGGCTGGGAGTCATCCTGCACAGTGAAGAATTTCATGAGCCAGGCGTTCACTAAGGGCCCCAGGACCCTGGACACCAATGCCGCCCTTTACACAGGGAAGTGTAACTCACCAGCTCAGGTTCTTGATGGAACATTGCTGGGGCCACTTGGCACCCTCAAACCAGCCAGACACTGCGGTGGTGGCAGCTGGGTTCCGGGAGGCATCCTGTGCAATGCAGAATATGAGGAGCCAGCCGGCCACTAAGGGCCCCCGGGCACTGGACGCAAATGCCCCCCATTGCCCCAGGTATGTGTAACTCACCAGCTCAGGTTCCTGATGGCACGTTGCTGGGGACATTTTGAACCTTCAAAGCAGCCTGACTTTGCAGTGCTGGCAGCTGGGGTCTGGGAGGCATCCTGTGCAATGCAGAATTTCAGATGACAGACAGCTGGCCCCTCTGAACCAGACGCTCCTGAACACTAGTGCAGTCCCTCTTCCCAGGTAAGCAAAACTCAGCAGCCTAGGTTCCTAGTTTCAGATGGCTGGACGTGCTTTGCAGTCTCAAACAAGATCAACTAGGCACAGGTGGCAGCTTGGTGCTGGGAGGGATCCTGAGCAATGCAGAGTTTGAGCAGACAGCCGGCCACTAAGGGCCTCTGCGCCCTGGACACTAATGCCGCCTGTTACCCCAGGTAAGTGTAACTCACCAGCTCCGGTTCCTGATGGCAGATTGCTGGGGACATTTCAGACCCTCAGACCAGCCTGACTTTGCAGTGGTGGCAGCGTGGGTCTGGCATGCATACTGTGCAATGCAGAATTTCATCAGACAGCCGGTCACTAAGGGCCCATGAGACCTCGACACCAATGCTTCCCTTTACACAGGGAAGTGTAACTCACCACCTCCGGTTCCTGATGGCAGATTGCTGGGGATATTTCGGACCCTCAAACCAGCCTGACTCTGCCGTGCTGGCAGCTTGGGTCCGGGAGGCATCCTGTGCAATGCAGAATTTCAGCAGGCAGACGGCCAGCCCCTCTTGGCCACAGGCTCCCGAAAACTAAGGCTGACCCTTTCTCCAGTTAAGCAAAACTCAGACGCCCAGGGTCCTGGTGGCATATTGCTTGAGGGGCTTGGGACGCTCAAACAAGCTCAACTCAGCACAGGAAGCAGCTTGGGGCTGGGAGTCATCCTGCGCAGTGAAGAATTTCATGAGCCAGGCGTTCACTAAGGGCCCCAGGACCCTGGACACCAATGCCGCCCATTACACAGGGAAGTGTAACTCACCAGCTCAGGTTCCTGATGGCAGATTGACAGAGCCATTTGGGACCTAAAATCCAGCCTGACTCTGCGGTGGTGGCAGCGTGGATCCGGGAGGCATCCTGCGCAATGCAGAATTTCAGCAGACAGCCGGTCACTAAGGGCCCATGAGTCCTCGACGCCAATGCTTCCCTTTACACAGGGAAGTGTAACTCACCAGCTCTGGTTCCTGATGGCAGATTGCTGGGGATATTTCGGACCCTCAAAGCAGCCAGACTCTGCGGTGCTGGCAGCTTGGGTCCGGGAGGCGTCCTGCGCAATGCAGAATATCAGCAGGCAGATGGCCACAAAGGGCCCCTGGGCTCTCAACAGAAATGCTGCCCTTTACACAGGTAAGCGTAACCCACCAGCTCAGGTTCCTGATGGCAGGTGGCTGGAGTCACTTGGGACTCTCAAACCTGCCTGACTTGACGGAGGTGGCAGCTTCGGTCTCAGAGGTATCCTGCGCAATGCGGAATTTCTGCAGGCAGCCAGCCACTAAGGGCCCTTGGGCCTGAAGACCAATGCTAGTCCTTTAAAAAGCTAAGTGTAACTCAGACGCCCAGGTCCCTGATGGCAGGTAGCAGGGGACACGTGCCGAGGACAAAGCGGCGGGAGTTTGAACTGGTGCCACCTTGGGCCTGGGATGCACCCTGCGCAAGACAGAATTTCAGCACGCAGCCGGCCACTCCAGGCAAGGGCTCCTGAACAACAAGGCCAGCCCTTTCCCAGAAAAAGAAATCTCAGCAGCCCAGGCTCCTGAGAGAAGATAGCTGGACCCATATGGGACCCTCAAACCAGCCTGACTTTGCCGTGGTGGCAGCTTGGGTCCGGAAGGCCTGCTGCGCAATGCAGAGTTTCAGCAGGCAGCCTGCCACTAAGGGCCCCTGATTCCTGGACACCAACACCGCCCTTTACACAGGGAAGTGTAACTCACCAGCTCAGGTTCCTGATGGCACATTGCTGGGGACATTTTGAACCTTCAAAGCAGCCTGACTTTGCAGTGCTGGCAGCTGGCGTCTGGGAGGCATCCTGTGCAATGCAGACTTTCAGATGACAGACAGCTGGCCCCTCTGAACCAGACGCTCCTGAACACTAGTGCAGTCCCTCTTCCCAGGTAAGCAAAACTCAGCAGCCAAGGTTCCTAGTTTCAGATGGCTGGACGTGCTTTGCAGTCTCAAACAAGATCAACTAGGCACAGGTGGCAGCTTGGTGCTGGGAGGGATCCTGAGCAATGCAGAATTTGAGCAGACAGCCGGCCACTAAGGGCCCCTGTGCCCTGGACACTAATGCCGCCCATTACCCCAGGTAAGTGTAACTCACCAGCTCCGGTTCCTGATGGCAGATTAATGGGGCCATTTGGCACCCTCAAAGCAGCCTGACTCTGCGGCGGTGACAGCTTGGGTCCGGGAGGCCTCCTGCGCAATGCAGAATTTCAGCAGGCAGACGGCCACAAAGGGCCCCTGGGCTCTCAACAGAAATGCTGCCCTTTACACAGGTAAGCGTAACCCACCAGCTCAGGTTCCTGAGGGCAGGTGGCTGGAGTCACTTGGGACTCTCAAACCTGCCTGACTTTACAGAGGTGGAAGCTTGGGTCTCAGAGGTATCCTGCAAAATGCAGAATTTCAGCAGGCAGACGGCCAGCCCCTCTTGGCCAGAGGCTCCCGAAAACTAAGGCTGACCCTTTCTCCAGTTAAGCAAAACTCAGACGCCCAGGGTCCTGGTGGCATATTGCTTGAGGGGCTTGGGACGCTCAAACAAGCTCAACTCAGCACAGGAAGCAGCTTGGGGCTGGGAGTCATCCTTCGCAGTGAAGAATTTCATGAGCCAGGCGTTCACTAAGGGCCCCAGGACCCTGGACACCAATGCCGCCCATTACACAGGGAAGTGTAACTCACCAGCTCAGGTTCCTGATGGCAGATTGACAGAGCCATTTGGGACCTAAAATCCAGCCTGACTCTGCGGTGGTGGCAGCTTAGGTCCGGGGGGCATCCTACCCAATGGAGAATTTCAGCAGGCAGCCGGCCACAAAGGGCCCTTGACCTCTGAACAGAAGTGCTGCCCTTTACACAGGTAAGGGTAACTCACCAGCTCAGGTTCGTGATGGAAGATTGCTGGGGCCATTTGGGAATCTGAAACCAGACGGATCCTGCGGTGGTGGCAGCTTGGGTCTGGGAGGCATCCTGCGCAATGCAGAGTTTCAGCAGGCAGCCTGCCACTAAGGGCCCCTGATTCCTGGACACCAACGCCGCCCTTTACACAGGGAAGTGTAACTCACCAGCTCAGGTTCCTGATGGCACATTGCTGGGGACATTTTGAACCCTCAAAGCAGCCTGACTCTGCGGCGGTGACAGCTTGTGTCCGGGTGGCATCCTGCGCAATGCAGAATTTGAGGAGGCAGCCGGCCACAAATGGCCCCTGGGCTCTCAACAGAAATGCTGCCCTTTACACAGGTAAACGTAACCCACCAGCTCAGGTTCCTGAGGGCAGGTGGCTGGAGTCACTTGGGACTCTCAAACCTGCCTGACTTTACAGAGGTGGCAGCTTGGGTCTCAGAAGTATCCTGCAAAATGCAGAATTTCAGCAAGCAGACACCCAGCCCCTCTTGGCCAGAGGCTCCTGAAAACTAAGGCTGACCCTTTCTCCAGTTAAGCAAAACTCAGACGCCCAGGGTCCTGGTGGCATATTGCTTGAGGGGCTTGGGACGATCAAACAAGCTCAACTCAGCACAGGAAGCATCTTGGGGCTGGGAGTCATCCTGCACAGTGAAGAATTTCATGAGCCAGGCGTTCACTAAGGGCCCCAGGACCCTGGACACCAATGCCGCCCTTTACACAGGGAAGTGTAACTCACCAGCTCAGGTTCTTGATGGAACATTGCTGGGGCCACTTGGCACCCTCAAACCAGCCAGACACTGCGGTGGTGGCAGCTGGGTTCCGGGAGGCATCCTGTGCAATGCAGAATATGAGGAGCCAGCCGGCCACTAAGGGCCCCCGGGCACTGGACGCAAATGCCCCCCATTGCCCCAGGTATGTGTAACTCACCAGCTCAGGTTCCTGATGGCACGTTGCTGGGGACATTTTGAACCTTCAAAGCAGCCTGACTTTGCAGTGCTGGCAGCTGGCGTCTGGGAGGCATCCTGTGCAATGCAGAATTTCAGATGACAGACAGCTGGCCCCTCTGAACCAGACGCTCCTGAACACTAGTGCAGTCCCTCTTCCCAGGTAAGCAAAACTCAGCAGCCAAGGTTCCTAGTTTCAGATGGCTGGAGGTGCTTTGCAGTCTCAAACAAGATCAACTAGGCACAGGTGGCAGCTTGGTGCTGGGAGGGATCCTGAGCAATGCAGAGTTTGAGCAGACAGCCGGCCACTAAGGGCCTCTGCGCCCTGGACACTAATGCCGCCTGTTACCCCAGGTAAGTGTAACTCACCAGCTCCGGTTCCTGATGGCAGATTGCTGGGGACATTTCAGACCCTCAGACCAGCCTGACTTTGCAGTGGTGGCAGCGTGGGTCTGGCATGCATACTGTGCAATGCAGAATTTCAGCAGACAGCCGGTCACTAAGGGCCCATGAGACCTTGACACCAATGCTTCCCTTTACACAGGGAAGTGTAACTCACCAGCTCCGGTTCCTGATGGCAGATTGCTGGGGATATTTGGACCCTCAAACCAGCCTGACTCTGCGGTACTGGCAGCTTGGGTCCGGGAGGCATCCTGTGCAATGCAGAATTTCAGCAGGCAGACGGCCAGCCCCTCTTGGCCACAGGCTCCCGAAAACTAAGGCTGACCCTTTCTCCAGTTAAGCAAAACTCAGACGCCCAGGGCCCTGGTGGCATATTGCTTGAGGGGCTTGGGACTCTCAAACAAGCTCAGCTCAGCACAGGAAGCAGCTTGGGGCTGGGAGTCATCCTGCGCAGTGAAGAACTTCATGAACCAGGGGTTCACTACGGGCCCCAGGACCCTGGACACCAATGCCGCCCATTACACAGGGAAGTGTAACTCACCAGCTCAGCTTCCTGATGGCAGATTGACAGGGCCATTTGGGACCTAAAATCCAGCCGGACTCTGCGGTGGTGGCAGCTTAGGTCCGGGGGGCATCCTACGCAATGGAGAATTTCAGCAGGCAGCCGGCCACAAAGGGCCCCTGACCTCTGAACAGAAGTGCTGCCCTTTACACATGTAAGAGTAACTCACCAGCTCAGGTTCGTGATGGAAGATTGCTGGGGCCATTTGGGAATCTGAAACCAGACGAATCCTGCGGTGGTGGCAGCTTGGGTCTGGGAGGCATCCTGCGCAATGCAGAGTTTCAGCAGGCAGCCTGCCACTAAGGGCCCCTGATTCCTGGACACCAACGCCGCCCTTTACACAGGGAAGTGTAACTCACCAGCTCAGGTTCTTGATGGCACGTTGCTAGGGACATTTTGAACCCTCAAAGCAGCCTGACTCTGCGGCGGTGACAGCTTGGGTCCGGGAGGCATCCTGCGCAATGCAGAATTTGAGGAGGCAGCCGGCCACAAAGGGCCCCTGGGCTCTCAACAGAAATGCTGCCCTTTACACAGGTAAGCACAACCCACCAGCTCAGGTTCCTGATGGCAGGTGGCTGGAGTCAGGTGGCTGGAGTCAGGTGGCTGGAGTCAGGTGGCTGGAGGCACAGGTGGCAGCTTGGTGCTGGGAGGGATCCTGAGCAATGCAGAATTTGAGCAGACAGCCGGCCACTAAGGGCCCCTGCACCCTGGACACTAATGCCGCCCATTACCCCAGGTAAGTGTAACTCACCAGCTCCGGTTCCTGATGGCAGATTGCTGGGGACATTTCAGACCCTCAGACCAGCCTGACTTTGCAGTGGTGGCAGCGTGGGTCTGGCATGCATACTGTGCAATGCAGAATTTCATCAGACAGCCGGTCACTAAGGCCCATGAGACCTCGACACCAATGCTTCCCTTTACACAGGGAATTGTAACTCACCAGCTCCGGTTCCTGATGGCAGATTAATGGGGCCATTTGGCACCCTCAAAGCAGCCTGACTCTGCGGCGGTGACAGCTTGGGTCCGGGAGGCATCCTGCGCAATGCAGAATTTGAGGAGGCAGCCGGCCACAAAGGGCCCCTGGGCTCTCAACAGAAATGCTGCCCTTTACACAGGTAAGCGTAACCCACCAGCTCAGGTTCCTGATGGTAGGTGGCTGGAGTCACTTGGGACTCTCAAACCTGCCTGACTTGACGGAGGTGGCAGCTTGGGTCTCAGAGGTATCCTGCAAAATGCAGAATTTCAGCAGGCAGACGGCCAGCCCCTCTTGGCCAGAGGCTCCTGAAAACTAAGGCTGACCCTTTCTCCAGTTAAGCAAAACTCAGACGCCCAGGTTCCTGGTGGCATATTGCTTGAGGAGCTTGGGACTCTCAAACAAGCTCAGCTCAGCACAGGAAGCAGCTTGGGGCTGGGAGTCATCCTGCACAGTGAAGAATTTCATGAGCCAGGCGTTCACTAAGGGCCCCAGGACACCATTGCCGCCCTTTACACAGGGAAGTATAACTCACCAGCTCAGGTTCTTGATGGAACATTGCTGGGGCCACTTGGCACCCTCAAACCAGCCAGACACTGCGGTGGTGGCAGCTGGGTTCCGGGAGGCATCCTGTGCAATGCAGAATATGAGGAGCCAGCCGGCCACTAAGGGCCCCCGGGCACTGGACGCAAATGCCCCCCATTGCCCCAGGTAAGTGTAACTCACCAGCTCAGGTTCCTGAAGGCACGTTGCTGGGGACATTTTCAACCTTCAAAGCAGCCTGACTTTGCAGTGCTGGCAGCTGGGGTCCGGGAGGCATCCTGTGCAATGCAGAATTTCAGATGACAGACAGCTGGCCCCTCTGGACCAGACGCTCCTGAACACTAGTGCAGTCCCTCTTCCCAGGTAAGCAAAACTCAGCAGCCAAGGTTCCTAGTTTCAGATGGCTGGAGGTGCTTTGCAGTCTCAAACAAGATCAACTAGGCACAGGTGGCAGCTTGGTGCTGGGAGGGATCCTGAGCAATGCAGAATTTGAGCAGACAGCCGGCCACTAAGGGCCCCTGTGCCCTGGACACTAATGCCGCCCATTACCCCAGGTAAGTGTAACTCACCAGCTCCGGTACCTGATGACAGATTGCTGGGGACATTTCAGACCCTCAGACCAGCCTGACTTTGCGGTGGTGGCAACGTGGATCCGGGAGGCATCCTGCGCAATGCAGAATTTCAGCAGACAGCCGGTCACTAAGGGCCCATGAGTCCTCGACGCCAATGCTTCCCTTTACACAGGGAAGTGTAACTCACCAGCTCTGGTTCCTGATGGCAGATTGCTGGGGATATTTGGACCCTCAAACCAGCCTGACTCTGCGGTACTGGCAGCTTGGGTCCGGGAGGCATCCTGTGCAATGCAGAATTTCAGCAGGCAGACGGCCAGCCCCTCTTGGCCACAGGCTCCCGAAAACTAAGGCTGACCCTTTCTCCAGTTAAGCAAAACTCAGACGCCCAGGGTCCTGGTGGCATATTGCTTGAGGGGCTTGGGACTCTCAAACAAGCTCAGCTCAGCACAGGAAGCAGCTTGGGGCTGGGAGTCATCCTGCGCAGTGAAGAACTTCATGAACCAGGGGTTCACTACGGGCCCCAGGACCCTGGACACCAATGCCGCCCATTACACAGGGAAGTGTAACTCACCAGCTCAGCTTCCTGATGGCAGATTGACAGGGCCATTTGGGACCTAAAATCCAGCCGGACTCTGCGGTGGTGGCAGCTTAGGTCCGGGGGGCATCCTACGCAATGGAGAATTTCAGCAGGCAGCCGGCCACAAAGGGCCCCTGACCTCTGAACAGAAGTGCTGCCCTTTACACATGTAAGAGTAACTCACCAGCTCAGGTTCGTGATGGAAGATTGCTGGGGCCATTTGGGAATCTGAAACCAGACGAATCCTGCGGTGGTGGCAGCTTGGGTCTGGGAGGCATCCTGCGCAATGCAGAGTTTCAGCAGGCAGCCTGCCACTAAGGGCCCCTGATTCCTGGACACCAACGCCGCCCTTTACACAGGGAAGTGTAACTCACCAGCTCAGGTTCTTGATGGCACGTTGCTAGGGACATTTTGAACCCTCAAAGCAGCCTGACTCTGCGGCGGTGACAGCTTGGGTCCGGGAGGCATCCTGCGCAATGCAGAATTTGAGGAGGCAGCCGGCCACAAAGGGCCCCTGGGCTCTCAACAGAAATGCTGCCCTTTACACAGGTAAGCACAACCCACCAGCTCAGGTTCCTGATGGCAGGTGGCTGGAGTCAGGTGGCTGGAGTCAGGTGGCTGGAGTCAGGTGGCTGGAGGCACAGGTGGCAGCTTGGTGCTGGGAGGGATCCTGAGCAATGCAGAATTTGAGCAGACAGCCGGCCACTAAGGGCCCCTGCACCCTGGACACTAATGCCGCCCATTACCCCAGGTAAGTGTAACTCACCAGCTCCGGTTCCTGATGGCAGATTGCTGGGGACATTTCAGACCCTCAGACCAGCCTGACTTTGCAGTGGTGGCAGCGTGGGTCTGGCATGCATACTGTGCAATGCAGAATTTCATCAGACAGCCGGTCACTAAGGCCCATGAGACCTCGACACCAATGCTTCCCTTTACACAGGGAATTGTAACTCACCAGCTCCGGTTCCTGATGGCAGATTAATGGGGCCATTTGGCACCCTCAAAGCAGCCTGACTCTGCGGCGGTGACAGCTTGGGTCCGGGAGGCATCCTGCGCAATGCAGAATTTGAGGAGGCAGCCGGCCACAAAGGGCCCCTGGGCTCTCAACAGAAATGCTGCCCTTTACACAGGTAAGCGTAACCCACCAGCTCAGGTTCCTGATGGTAGGTGGCTGGAGTCACTTGGGACTCTCAAACCTGCCTGACTTGACGGAGGTGGCAGCTTGGGTCTCAGAGGTATCCTGCAAAATGCAGAATTTCAGCAGGCAGACGGCCAGCCCCTCTTGGCCAGAGGCTCCTGAAAACTAAGGCTGACTCTTTCTCCAGTTAAGCAAAACTCAGACGCCCAGGTTCCTGGTGGCATATTGCTTGAGGAGCTTGGGACTCTCAAACAAGCTCAGCTCAGCACAGGAAGCAGCTTGGGGCTGGGAGTCATCCTGCACAGTGAAGAATTTCATGAGCCAGGCGTTCACTAAGGGCCCCAGGACACCATTGCCGCCCTTTACACAGGGAAGTATAACTCACCAGCTCAGGTTCTTGATGGAACATTGCTGGGGCCACTTGGCACCCTCAAACCAGCCAGACACTGCGGTGGTGGCAGCTGGGTTCCGGGAGGCATCCTGTGCAATGCAGAATATGAGGAGCCAGCCGGCCACTAAGGGCCCCCGGGCACTGGACGCAAATGCCCCCCATTGCCCCAGGTAAGTGTAACTCACCAGCTCAGGTTCCTGAAGGCACGTTGCTGGGGACATTTTCAACCTTCAAAGCAGCCTGACTTTGCAGTGCTGGCAGCTGGGGTCCGGGAGGCATCCTGTGCAATGCAGAATTTCAGATGACAGACAGCTGGCCCCTCTGGACCAGACGCTCCTGAACACTAGTGCAGTCCCTCTTCCCAGGTAAGCAAAACTCAGCAGCCAAGGTTCCTAGTTTCAGATGGCTGGAGGTGCTTTGCAGTCTCAAACAAGATCAACTAGGCACAGGTGGCAGCTTGGTGCTGGGAGGGATCCTGAGCAATGCAGAATTTGAGCAGACAGCCGGCCACTAAGGGCCCCTGTGCCCTGGACACTAATGCCGCCCATTACCCCAGGTAAGTGTAACTCACCAGCTCCGGTACCTGATGACAGATTGCTGGGGACATTTCAGACCCTCAGACCAGCCTGACTTTGCGGTGGTGGCAACGTGGATCCGGGAGGCATCCTGCGCAATGCAGAATTTCAGCAGACAGCCGGTCACTAAGGGCCCATGAGTCCTCGACGCCAATGCTTCCCTTTACACAGGGAAGTGTAACTCACCAGCTCTGGTTCCTGATGGCAGATTGCTGGGGATATTTCGGACCCTCAAAGCAGCCAGACTCTGCGGTGCTGGCAGCTTGGGTCCGGGAGGCGTCCTGCGCAATGCAGAATATCAGCAGGCAGACGGCCACAAATGGCCCCTGGGCTCTCAACAGAAATGCTGCCCTTTGCACAGGTAAGCGTAACCCACCAGCTCAGGTTCCTGATGGCAGGTGGCTGGAGTCACTTGGGACTCTCAAACCTGCCTGACTTTACTAGGTGGCAGCTTGGGTCTCAGAGGTATCCTGCGCAATGCGGAATTTCTGCAGGCAGCCAGCCACTAAGGGCCCTTGGGCCTGAAGACCAATGCTAGTGCTTTAAAAAGGTAAGTGTAACTCAGACGCCCAGGTCCCTGATGGCAGGTAGCAGGGGACACGTGCCGAGGACAAAGCGGCGGGAGTTTGAACTGGTGCCACCTTGGGCCTGGGATGCACCCTGCGCAAGACAGAATTTCAGCACGCAGCCGGCCACTCCAGGCAAGGGCTCCTGAACAACAAGGCCAGCCCTTTCCCAGAAAAAGAAATCTCAGCAGCCCAGGCTCCAGAGAGAAGATTGCTGGACGCATATGGGACCCTCAAACCAGCCTGACTTTGCCGTGGTGGCAGCTTGGGTCCGGAAAGCCTGCTGCGCAATGCAGAGTTTCAGCAGGCAGCCTTCCACTAAGGGCCCCTGATTCCTGGACACCAACACCGCCCTTTACACAGGGAAGTGTAACTCACCAGCTCAGGTTCCTGATGGCACATTGCTGGGGACATTTTCAACCTTCAAAGCAGCCTGACTTTGCAGTGCTGGCAGCTGGCGTCTGGGAGGCATCCTGTGCAATGCAGAATTTCAGATGACAGACAGCTGGCCCCTCTGAACCAGACGCTCCTGAACACTAGTGCAGTCCCTCTTCCCAGGTAAGCAAAACTCAGCAGCCAAGGTTCCTAGTTTCAGATGGCTGGACGTGCTTTGCAGTCTCAAACAAGATCAACTAGGCACAGGTGGCAGCTTGGTGCTGGGAGGGATCCTGAGCAATGCAGAATTTGAAAAGACAGCCGGCCACTAAGGGCCCCTGTGCCCTGGACACTAATGCCGCCCATTACCCCAGGTAAGTGTAACTCACCAGCTCCGGTTCCTGATGGCAGATTAATGGGGCCATTTGGCACCCTCAAAGCAGCCTGACTCTGCGGCGGTGACAGCTTGGGTCCGGGAGGCCTCCTGCGCAATGCAGAATTTCAGCAGGCAGACGGCCACAAAGGGCCCCTGGGCTCTCAACAGAAATGCTGCCCTTTACAGAGGTAAGCGTAACCCACCAGCTCAGGTTCCTGAGGGCAGGTGGCTGGAGTCACTTGGGACTCTCAAACCTGCCTGACTTTACAGAGGTGGAAGCTTGGGTCTCAGAGGTATCCTGCACAATGCAGAATTTCAGCAGGCAGACGGCCAGCCCCTCTTGGCCAGAGGCTCCCGAAAACTAAGGCTGACCCTTTCTCCAGTTAAGCAAAACTCAGACGCCCAGGGTCCTGGTGGCATATTGCTTGAGGGGCTTGGGACGCTCAAACAAGCTCAACTCAGCACAGGAAGAAGCTTGGGGCTGGGAGTCATCCTTCGCAGTGAAGAATTTCATGAGCCAGGCGTTCACTAAGGGCCCCAGGACCCTGGACACCAATGCCGCCCATTACACAGGGAAGTGTAACTCACCAGCTCAGGTTCCTGATGGCAGATTGACAGAGCCATTTGGGACCTAAAATCCAGCCTGACTCTGCGGTGGTGGCAGCTTAGGTCCGGGGGGCATCCTACCCAATGGAGAATTTCAGCAGGCAGCCGGCCACAAAGGGCCCTTGACCTCTGAACAGAAGTGCTGCCCTTTACACAGGTAAGGGTAACTCACCAGCTCAGGTTCGTGATGGAAGATTGCTGGGGCCATTTGAGAATCTGAAACCAGACGGATCCTGCGGTGGTGGCAGCTTGGGTCTGGGAGGCATCCTGCGCAATGCAGAGTTTCAGCAGGCAGCCTGCCACTAAGGGCCCCTGATTCCTGGGCACCAACACCGCCCTTTACACAGGGAAGTGTAACTCACCAGCTCAGGTTCCTGATGGCACATTGCTGGGGACATTTTGAACCCTCAAAGCAGCCTGACTCTGCGGCGGTGACAGCTTGTGTCCGGGTGGCATCCTGCGCAATGCAGAATTTGAGGAGGCAGCCGGCCACAAATGGCCCCTGGGCTCTCAACAGAAATGCTGCCCTTTACACAGGTAAACGTAACCCACCAGCTCAGGTTCCTGAGGGCAGGTGGCTGGAGTCACTTGGGACTCTCAAACCTGCCTGACTTTACAGAGGTGGCAGCTTGGGTCTCAGAAGTATCCTGCAAAATGCAGAATTTCAGCAAGCAGACACCCAGCCCCTCTTGGCCAGAGGCTCCTGAAAACTAAGGCTGACCCTTTCTCCAGTTAAGCAAAACTCAGACGCCCAGGGTCCTGGTGGCATATTGCTTGAGGGGCTTGGGACGCTCAAACAAGCTCAACTCAGCACAGGAAGCAGCTTGGGGCTGGGAGTCATCCTGCACAGTGAAGAATTTCATGAGCCAGGCGTTCACTAAGGGCCCCAGGACCCTGGACACCAATGCCGCCCTTTACACAGGGAAGTGTAACTCACCAGCTCAGGTTCTTGATGGAACATTGCTGGGGCCACTTGGCACCCTCAAACCAGCCAGACACTGCGGTGGTGGCAGCTGGGTTCCGGGAGGCATCCTGTGCAATGCAGAATATGAGGAGCCAGCCGGCCACTAAGGGCCCCCGGGCACTGGACGCAAATGCCCCCCATTGCCCCAGGTATGTGTAACTCACCAGCTCAGGTTCCTGATGGCACGTTGCTGGGGACATTTTGAACCTTCAAAGCAGCCTGACTTTGCAGTGCTGGCAGCTGGGGTCTGGGAGGCATCCTGTGCAATGCAGAATTTCAGATGACAGACAGCTGGCCCCTCTGAACCAGACGCTCCTGAACACTAGTGCAGTCCCTCTTCCCAGGTAAGCAAAACTCAGCAGCCAAGGTTCCTAGTTTCAGATGGCTGGAGGTGCTTTGCAGTCTCAAACAAGATCAACTAGGCACAGGTGGCAGCTTGGTGCTGGGAGGGATCCTGAGCAATGCAGAGTTTGAGCAGACAGCCGGCCACTAAGGGCCTCTGCGCCCTGGACACTAATGCCGCCTGTTACCCCAGGTAAGTGTAACTCACCAGCTCCGGTTCCTGATGGCAGATTGCTGGGGACATTTCAGACCCTCAGACCAGCCTGACTTTGCAGTGGTGGCAGCGTGGGTCTGGCATGCATACTGTGCAATGCAGAATTTCAGCAGACAGCCGGTCACTAAGGGCCCATGAGACCTTGACACCAATGCTTCCCTTTACACAGGGAAGTGTAACTCACCAGCTCCGGTTCCTGATGGCAGATTGCTGGGGATATTTGGACCCTCAAACCAGCCTGACTCTGCGGTACTGGCAGCTTGGGTCCGGGAGGCATCCTGTGCAATGCAGAATTTCAGCAGGCAGACGGCCAGCCCCTCTTGGCCACAGGCTCCCGAAAACTAAGGCTGACCCTTTCTCCAGTTAAGCAAAACTCAGACGCCCAGGGCCCTGGTGGCATATTGCTTGAGGGGCTTGGGACTCTCAAACAAGCTCAGCTCAGCACAGGAAGCAGCTTGGGGCTGGGAGTCATCCTGCGCAGTGAAGAACTTCATGAACCAGGGGTTCACTACGGGCCCCAGGACCCTGGACACCAATGCCGCCCATTACACAGGGAAGTGTAACTCACCAGCTCAGCTTCCTGATGGCAGATTGACAGGGCCATTTGGGACCTAAAATCCAGCCGGACTCTGCGGTGGTGGCAGCTTAGGTCCGGGGGGCATCCTACGCAATGGAGAATTTCAGCAGGCAGCCGGCCACAAAGGGCCCCTGACCTCTGAACAGAAGTGCTGCCCTTTACACATGTAAGAGTAACTCACCAGCTCAGGTTCGTGATGGAAGATTGCTGGGGCCATTTGGGAATCTGAAACCAGACGAATCCTGCGGTGGTGGCAGCTTGGGTCTGGGAGGCATCCTGCGCAATGCAGAGTTTCAGCAGGCAGCCTGCCACTAAGGGCCCCTGATTCCTGGACACCAACGCCGCCCTTTACACAGGGAAGTGTAACTCACCAGCTCAGGTTCTTGATGGCACGTTGCTAGGGACATTTTGAACCCTCAAAGCAGCCTGACTCTGCGGCGGTGACAGCTTGGGTCCGGGAGGCATCCTGCGCAATGCAGAATTTGAGGAGGCAGCCGGCCACAAAGGGTCCCTGGGCTCTCAACAGAAATGCTGCCCTTTACACAGGTAAGCCCAACCCACCAGCTCAGGTTCCTGATGGCAGGTGGCTGGAGTCACTTGGGACTCTCAAACCTGCCTGACTTGACGGAGGTGGCAGCTTGGGTCTCAGAGGTATCCTGCAAAATGCAGAATTTCAGCAGGCAGACGGCCAGCCCCTCTTGGCCAGAGGCTCCTGAAAATTAAGGCTGACTCTTTCTCCAGTTAAGCAAAACTCAGACGCCCAGGTTCCTGGTGGCATATTTCTTGAGGGGCTTGGGACTCTCAAACAAGCTCAGCTCAGCACAGGAAGCAGCTTGGGGCTGGGAGTCATCCTGCGCAGTGAAGAATTTCATGAGCCAGGCGTTCACTAAGGGCCCCAGGACCCTGGACACCATTGCCGCCCTTTACACAGGGAAGTATAACTCACCAGCTCAGGTTCTTGATGGAACATTGCTGGGGCCACTTGGCACCCTCAAACCAGCCAGACACTGCGGTGGTGGCAGCTGGGTTCCGGGAGGCATCCTGTGCAATGCAGAATATGAGGAGCCAGCCGGCCACTAAGGGCCCCCGGGCACTGGACGCAAATGCCCCCCATTGCCCCAGGTAAGTGTAACTCACCAGCTCAGGTTCCTGATGGCACGTTGCTGGGGACATTTTCAACCTTCAAAGCAGCCTGACTTTGCAGTGCTGGCAGCTGGGGTCCGGGAGGCATCCTGTGCAATGCAGAATTTCAGATGACAGACAGCTGGCCCCTCTGGACCAGAGGCTCCTGAACACTAGTGCAGTCCCTCTTCCCAGGTAAGCAAAACTCAGCAGCCAAGGTTCCTAGTTTCAGATGGCTGGAGGTGCTTTGCAGTCTCAAACAAGATCAGCTAGGCACAGGTGGCAGCTTGGTGCTGGGAGGGATCCTGAGCAATGCAGAATTTGAGCAGACAGCCGGCCACTAAGGGCCCCTGTGCCCTGGACACTAATGCCGCCCATTACCCCAGGTAAGTGTAACTCACCAGCTCCGGTACCTGATGACAGATTGCTGGGGACATTTCAGACCCTCAGACCAGCCTGACTTTGCGGTGGTGGCAGCGTGGATCCGGGAGGCATCCTGCGCAATGCAGAATTTCAGCAGACAGCCGGTCACTAAGGGCCCATGAGTCCTCGACGCCAATGCTTCCCTTTACACAGGGAAGTGTAACTCACCAGCTCTGGTTCCTGATGGCAGATTGCTGGGGATATTTCGGACCCTCAAAGCAGCCAGACTCTGCGGTGCTGGCAGCTTGGGTCCGGGAGGCGTCCTGCGCAATGCAGAATATCAGCAGGCAGATGGCCACAAAGGGCCCCTGGGCTCTCAACAGAAATGCTGCCCTTTACACAGGTAAGCGTAACCCACCAGCTCAGGTTCCTGATGGCAGGTGGCTGGAGTCACTTGGGACTCTCAAACCTGCCTGACTTTCGGAGGTGGCAGCTTCGGTCTCAGAGGTATCCTGCGCAATGCGGAATTTCTGCAGGCAGCCAGCCACTAAGGGCCCTTGGGCCTGAAGACCAATGCTAGTTCTTTAAAAAGCTAAGTGTAACTCAGACGCCCAGGTCCCTGATGGCAGGTAGCAGGGGACACGTGCCGAGGACAAAGCGGCGGGAGTTTGAACTGGTGCCACCTTGGGCCTGGGATGCACCCTGCGCAAGACAGAATTTCAGCACGCAGCCGGCCACTCCAGGCAAGGGCTCCTGAACAACAAGGCCAGCCCTTTCCCAGAAAAAGAAATCTCAGCAGCCCAGGCTCCTGAGAGAAGATTGCTGGACCCATATGGGACCCTCAAACCAGCCTGACTTTGCCGTGGTGGCAGCTTGGGTCCGGAAGGCCTGCTGCGCAATGCAGAGTTTCAGCAGGCAGCCTGCCACTAAGGGCCCCTGATTCCTGGACACCAACACCGCCCTTTACACAGGGAAGTGTAACTCACCAGCTCAGGTTCCTGATGGCACATTGCTGGGGACATTTTGAACCTTCAAAGCAGCCTGACTTTGCAGTGCTGGCAGCTGGCGTCTGGGAGGCATCCTGTGCAATGCAGACTTTCAGATGACAGACAGCTGGCCCCTCTGAACCAGACGCTCCTGAACACTAGTGCAGTCCCTCTTCCCAGGTAAGCAAAACTCAGCAGCCAAGGTTCCTAGTTTCAGATGGCTGGACGTGCTTTGCAGTCTCAAACAAGATCAACTAGGCACAGGTGGCAGCTTGGTGCTGGGAGGGATCCTGAGCAATGCAGAATTTGAAAAGACAGCCGGCCACTAAGGGCCCCTGTGCCCTGGACACTAATGCCGCCCATTACCCCAGGTAAGTGTAACTCACCAGCTCCGGTTCCTGATGGCAGATTAATGGGGCCATTTGGCACCCTCAAAGCAGCCTGACTGTGCGGCGGTGACAGCTTGGGTCCGGGAGGCCTCCTGCGCAATGCAGAATTTCAGCAGGCAGACGGCCACAAAGGGCCCCTGGGCTCTCAACAGAAATGCTGCCCTTTACACAGGTAAGCGTAACCCACCAGCTCAGGTTCCTGAGGGCAGGTGGCTGGAGTCACTTGGGACTCTCAAACCTGCCTGACTTTACAGAGGTGGAAGCTTGGGTCTCAGAGGTATCCTGCACAATGCAGAATTTCAGCAGGCAGACGGCCAGCCCCTCTTGGCCAGAGGCTCCCGAAAACTAAGGCTGACCCTTTCTCCAGTTAAGCAAAACTCAGACGCCCAGGGTCCTGGTGGCATATTGCTTGAGGGGCTTGGGACGCTCAAACAAGCTCAGCTCAGCACAGGAAGCAGCTTGGGGCTGGGAGTCATCCTTCGCAGTGAAGAATTTCATGAGCCAGGCGTTCACTAAGGGCCCCAGGACCCTGGACACCAATGCCGCCCATTACACAGGGAAGTGTAACTCACCAGCTCAGGTTCCTGATGGCAGATTGACAGAGCCATTTGGGACCTAAAATCCAGCCTGACTCTGCGGTGGTGGCAGCTTAGGTCCGGGGGGCATCCTACCCAATGGAGAATTTCAGCAGGCAGCCGGCCACAAAGGGCCCTTGACCTCTGAACAGAAGTGCTGCCCTTTACACAGGTAAGGGTAACTCACCAGCTCAGGTTCGTGATGGAAGATTGCTGGGGCCATTTGGGAATCTGAAACCAGACGGATCCTGCGGTGGTGGCAGCTTGGGTCTGGGAGGCATCCTGCGCAATGCAGAGTTTCAGCAGGCAGCCTGCCACTAAGGGCCCCTGATTCCTGGACACCAACGCCGCCCTTTACACAGGGAAGTGTAACTCACCAGCTCAGGTTCCTGATGGCACATTGCTGGGGACATTTTGAACCCTCAAAGCAGCCTGACTCTGCGGCGGTGACAGCTTGTGTCCGGGTGGCATCCTGCGCAATGCAGAATTTGAAGAGGCAGCCGGCCACAAAGGGCCCCTGGGCTCTCAACAGAAATGCTGCCCTTTACACAGGTAAACGTAACCCACCAGCTCAGGTTCCTGAGGGCAGGTGGCTGGAGTCACTTGGGACTCTCAAACCTGCCTGACTTTACAGAGGTGGCAGCTTGGGTCTCAGAAGTATCCTGCAAAATGCAGAATTTCAGCAAGCAGACACCCAGCCCCTCTTGGCCAGAGGCTCCTGAAAACTAAGGCTGACCCTTTCTCCAGTTAAGCAAAACTCAGACGCCCAGGGTCCTGGTGGCATATTGCTTGAGGGGCTTGGGACGCTCAAACAAGCTCAACTCAGCACAGGAAGCAGCTTGGGGCTGGGAGTCATCCTGCACAGTGAAGAATTTCATGAGCCAGGCGTTCACTAAGGGCCCCAGGACCCTGGACACCAATGCCGCCCTTTACACAGGGAAGTGTAACTCACCAGCTCAGGTTCTTGATGGAACATTGCTGGGGCCACTTGGCACCCTCAAACCAGCCAGACACTGCGGTGGTGGCAGCTGGGTTCCGGGAGGCATCCTGTGCAATGCAGAATATGAGGAGCCAGCCGGCCACTAAGGGCCCCCGGGCACTGGACGCAAATGCCCCCCATTGCCCCAGGTATGTGTAACTCACCAGCTCAGGTTCCTGATGGCACGTTGCTGGGGACATTTTCAACCTTCAAAGCAGCCTGACTTTGCAGTGCTGGCAGCTGGCGTCTGGGAGGCATCCTGTGCAATGCAGAATTTCAGATGACAGACAGCTGGCCCCTCTGAACCAGACGCTCCTGAACACTAGTGCAGTCCCTCTTCCCAGGTAAGCAAAACTCAGCAGCCAAGGTTCCTAGTTTCAGATGGCTGGACGTGCTTTGCAGTCTCAAACAAGATCAACTAGGCACAGGTGGCAGCTTGGTGCTGGGAGGGATCCTGAGCAATGCAGAGTTTGAGCAGACAGCCGGCCACTAAGGGCCTCTGCGCCCTGGACACTAATGCCGCCTGTTACCCCAGGTAAGTGTAACTCACCAGCTCCGGTTCCTGATGGCAGATTGCTGGGGACATTTCAGACCCTCAGACCAGCCTGACTTTGCAGTGGTGGCAGCGTGGGTCTGGCATGCATACTGTGCAATGCAGAATTTCATCAGACAGCCGGTCACTAAGGGCCCATGAGACCTCGACACCAATGCTTCCCTTTACACAGGGAAGTGTAACTCACCACCTCCGGTTCCTGATGGCAGATTGCTGGGGATATTTCGGACCCTCAAACCAGCCTGACTCTGCCGTGCTGGCAGCTTGGGTCCGGGAGGCATCCTGTGCAATGCAGAATTTCAGCAGGCAGACGGCCAGCCCCTCTTGGCCACAGGCTCCCGAAAACTAAGGCTGACCCTTTCTCCAGTTAAGCAAAACTCAGACGCCCAGGGTCCTGGTGGCATATTGCTTGAGGGGCTTGGGACGCTCAAACAAGCTCAACTCAGCACAGGAAGCATCTTGGGGCTGGGAGTCATCCTGCGCAGTGAAGAATTTCATGAGCCAGGCGTTCACTAAGGGCCCCAGGACCCTGGACACCAATGCCGCCCATTACACAGGGAAGTGTAACTCACCAGCTCAGGTTCCTGATGGCAGATTGACAGAGCCATTTGGGACCTAAAATCCAGCCTGACTCTGCGGTGGTGGCAGCGTGGATCCGGGAGGCATCCTGCGCAATGCAGAATTTCAGCAGACAGCCGGTCACTAAGGGCCCATGAGTCCTCGACGCCAATGCTTCCCTTTACACAGGGAAGTGTAACTCACCAGCTCTGGTTCCTGATGGCAGATTGCTGGGGATATTTCGGACCCTCAAAGCAGCCAGACTCTGCGGTGCTGGCAGCTTGGGTCCGGGAGGCGTCCTGCGCAATGCAGAATATCAGCAGGCAGATGGCCACAAAGGGCCCCTGGGCTCTCAACAGAAATGCTGCCCTTTACACAGGTAAGCGTAACCCACCAGCTCAGGTTCCTGATGGCAGGTGGCTGGAGTCACTTGGGACTCTCAAACCTGCCTGACTTGACGGAGGTGGCAGCTTCGGTCTCAGAGGTATCCTGCGCAATGCGGAATTTCTGCAGGCAGCCAGCCACTAAGGGCCCTTGGGCCTGAAGACCAATGCTAGTCCTTTAAAAAGCTAAGTGTAACTCAGACGCCCAGGTCCCTGATGGCAGGTAGCAGGGGACACGTGCCGAGGACAAAGCGGCGGGAGTTTGAACTGGTGCCACCTTGGGCCTGGGATGCACCCTGCGCAAGACAGAATTTCAGCACGCAGCCGGCCACTCCAGGCAAGGGCTCCTGAACAACAAGGCCAGCCCTTTCCCAGAAAAAGAAATCTCAGCAGCCCAGGCTCCTGAGAGAAGATAGCTGGACCCATATGGGACCCTCAAACCAGCCTGACTTTGCCGTGGTGGCAGCTTGGGTCCGGAAGGCCTGCTGCGCAATGCAGAGTTTCAGCAGGCAGCCTGCCACTAAGGGCCCCTGATTCCTGGACACCAACACCGCCCTTTACACAGGGAAGTGTAACTCACCAGCTCAGGTTCCTGATGGCACATTGCTGGGGACATTTTGAACCTTCAAAGCAGCCTGACTTTGCAGTGCTGGCAGCTGGCGTCTGGGAGGCATCCTGTGCAATGCAGACTTTCAGATGACAGACAGCTGGCCCCTCTGAACCAGACGCTCCTGAACACTAGTGCAGTCCCTCTTCCCAGGTAAGCAAAACTCAGCAGCCAAGGTTCCTAGTTTCAGATGGCTGGACGTGCTTTGCAGTCTCAAACAAGATCAACTAGGCACAGGTGGCAGCTTGGTGCTGGGAGGGATCCTGAGCAATGCAGAATTTGAGCAGACAGCCGGCCACTAAGGGCCCCTGTGCCCTGGACACTAATGCCGCCCATTACCCCAGGTAAGTGTAACTCACCAGCTCCGGTTCCTGATGGCAGATTAATGGGGCCATTTGGCACCCTCAAAGCAGCCTGACTCTGCGGCGGTGACAGCTTGGGTCCGGGAGGCCTCCTGCGCAATGCAGAATTTCAGCAGGCAGACGGCCACAAAGGGCCCCTGGGCTCTCAACAGAAATGCTGCCCTTTACACAGGTAAGCGTAACCCACCAGCTCAGGTTCCTGAGGGCAGGTGGCTGGAGTCACTTGGGACTCTCAAACCTGCCTGACTTTACAGAGGTGGAAGCTTGGGTCTCAGAGGTATCCTGCAAAATGCAGAATTTCAGCAGGCAGACGGCCAGCCCCTCTTGGCCAGAGGCTCCCGAAAACTAAGGCTGACCCTTTCTCCAGTTAAGCAAAACTCAGACGCCCAGGGTCCTGGTGGCATATTGCTTGAGGGGCTTGGGACGCTCAAACAAGCTCAACTCAGCACAGGAAGCAGCTTGGGGCTGGGAGTCATCCTTCGCAGTGAAGAATTTCATGAGCCAGGCGTTCACTAAGGGCCCCAGGACCCTGGACACCAATGCCGCCCATTACACAGGGAAGTGTAACTCACCAGCTCAGGTTCCTGATGGCAGATTGACAGAGCCATTTGGGACCTAAAATCCAGCCTGACTCTGCGGTGGTGGCAGCTTAGGTCCGGGGGGCATCCTACCCAATGGAGAATTTCAGCAGGCAGCCGGCCACAAAGGGCCCTTGACCTCTGAACAGAAGTGCTGCCCTTTACACAGGTAAGGGTAACTCACCAGCTCAGGTTCGTGATGGAAGATTGCTGGGGCCATTTGGGAATCTGAAACCAGACGGATCCTGCGGTGGTGGCAGCTTGGGTCTGGGAGGCATCCTGCGCAATGCAGAGTTTCAGCAGGCAGCCTGCCACTAAGGGCCCCTGATTCCTGGACACCAACGCCGCCCTTTACACAGGGAAGTGTAACTCACCAGCTCAGGTTCCTGATGGCACATTGCTGGGGACATTTTGAACCCTCAAAGCAGCCTGACTCTGCGGCGGTGACAGCTTGTGTCCGGGTGGCATCCTGCGCAATGCAGAATTTGAGGAGGCAGCCGGCCACAAATGGCCCCTGGGCTCTCAACAGAAATGCTGCCCTTTACACAGGTAAACGTAACCCACCAGCTCAGGTTCCTGAGGGCAGGTGGCTGGAGTCACTTGGGACTCTCAAACCTGCCTGACTTTACAGAGGTGGCAGCTTGGGTCTCAGAAGTATCCTGCAAAATGCAGAATTTCAGCAAGCAGACACCCAGCCCCTCTTGGCCAGAGGCTCCTGAAAACTAAGGCTGACCCTTTCTCCAGTTAAGCAAAACTCAGACGCCCAGGGTCCTGGTGGCATATTGCTTGAGGGGCTTGGGACGATCAAACAAGCTCAACTCAGCACAGGAAGCATCTTGGGGCTGGGAGTCATCCTGCACAGTGAAGAATTTCATGAGCCAGGCGTTCACTAAGGGCCCCAGGACCCTGGACACCAATGCCGCCCTTTACACAGGGAAGTGTAACTCACCAGCTCAGGTTCTTGATGGAACATTGCTGGGGCCACTTGGCACCCTCAAACCAGCCAGACACTGCGGTGGTGGCAGCTGGGTTCCGGGAGGCATCCTGTGCAATGCAGAATATGAGGAGCCAGCCGGCCACTAAGGGCCCCCGGGCACTGGACGCAAATGCCCCCCATTGCCCCAGGTATGTGTAACTCACCAGCTCAGGTTCCTGATGGCACGTTGCTGGGGACATTTTGAACCTTCAAAGCAGCCTGACTTTGCAGTGCTGGCAGCTGGCGTCTGGGAGGCATCCTGTGCAATGCAGAATTTCAGATGACAGACAGCTGGCCCCTCTGAACCAGACGCTCCTGAACACTAGTGCAGTCCCTCTTCCCAGGTAAGCAAAACTCAGCAGCCAAGGTTCCTAGTTTCAGATGGCTGGAGGTGCTTTGCAGTCTCAAACAAGATCAACTAGGCACAGGTGGCAGCTTGGTGCTGGGAGGGATCCTGAGCAATGCAGAGTTTGAGCAGACAGCCGGCCACTAAGGGCCTCTGCGCCCTGGACACTAATGCCGCCTGTTACCCCAGGTAAGTGTAACTCACCAGCTCCGGTTCCTGATGGCAGATTGCTGGGCACATTTCAGACCCTCAGACCAGCCTGACTTTGCAGTGGTGGCAGCGTGGGTCTGGCATGCATACTGTGCAATGCAGAATTTCAGCAGACAGCCGGTCACTAAGGGCCCATGAGACCTTGACACCAATGCTTCCCTTTACACAGGGAAGTGTAACTCACCAGCTCCGGTTCCTGATGGCAGATTGCTGGGGATATTTGGACCCTCAAACCAGCCTGACTCTGCGGTACTGGCAGCTTGGGTCCGGGAGGCATCCTGTGCAATGCAGAATTTCAGCAGGCAGACGGCCAGCCCCTCTTGGCCACAGGCTCCCGAAAACTAAGGCTGACCCTTTCTCCAGTTAAGCAAAACTCAGACGCCCAGGGCCCTGGTGGCATATTGCTTGAGGGGCTTGGGACTCTCAAACAAGCTCAGCTCAGCACAGGAAGCAGCTTGGGGCTGGGAGTCATCCTGCGCAGTGAAGAACTTCATGAACCAGGGGTTCACTACGGGCCCCAGGACCCTGGACACCAATGCCGCCCATTACACAGGGAAGTGTAACTCACCAGCTCAGCTTCCTGATGGCAGATTGACAGGGCCATTTGGGACCTAAAATCCAGCCGGACTCTGCGGTGGTGGCAGCTTAGGTCCGGGGGGCATCCTACGCAATGGAGAATTTCAGCAGGCAGCCGGCCACAAAGGGCCCCTGACCTCTGAACAGAAGTGCTGCCCTTTACACATGTAAGAGTAACTCACCAGCTCAGGTTCGTGATGGAAGATTGCTGGGGCCATTTGGGAATCTGAAACCAGACGAATCCTGCGGTGGTGGCAGCTTGGGTCTGGGAGGCATCCTGCGCAATGCAGAGTTTCAGCAGGCAGCCTGCCACTAAGGGCCCCTGATTCCTGGACACCAACGCCGCCCTTTACACAGGGAAGTGTAACTCACCAGCTCAGGTTCTTGATGGCACGTTGCTAGGGACATTTTGAACCCTCAAAGCAGCCTGACTCTGCGGCGGTGACAGCTTGGGTCCGGGAGGCATCCTGCGCAATGCAGAATTTGAGGAGGCAGCCGGCCACAAAGGGCCCCTGGGCTCTCAACAGAAATGCTGCCCTTTACACAGGTAAGCACAACCCACCAGCTCAGGTTCCTGATGGCAGGTGGCTGGAGTCAGGTGGCTGGAGTCAGGTGGCTGGAGTCAGGTGGCTGGAGGCACAGGTGGCAGCTTGGTGCTGGGAGGGATCCTGAGCAATGCAGAATTTGAGCAGACAGCCGGCCACTAAGGGCCCCTGCACCCTGGACACTAATGCCGCCCATTACCCCAGGTAAGTGTAACTCACCAGCTCCGGTTCCTGATGGCAGATTGCTGGGGACATTTCAGACCCTCAGACCAGCCTGACTTTGCAGTGGTGGCAGCGTGGGTCTGGCATGCATACTGTGCAATGCAGAATTTCATCAGACAGCCGGTCACTAAGGCCCATGAGACCTCGACACCAATGCTTCCCTTTACACAGGGAATTGTAACTCACCAGCTCCGGTTCCTGATGGCAGATTAATGGGGCCATTTGGCACCCTCAAAGCAGCCTGACTCTGCGGCGGTGACAGCTTGGGTCCGGGAGGCATCCTGCGCAATGCAGAATTTGAGGAGGCAGCCGGCCACAAAGGGCCCCTGGGCTCTCAACAGAAATGCTGCCCTTTACACAGGTAAGCGTAACCCACCAGCTCAGGTTCCTGATGGTAGGTGGCTGGAGTCACTTGGGACTCTCAAACCTGCCTGACTTGACGGAGGTGGCAGCTTGGGTCTCAGAGGTATCCTGCAAAATGCAGAATTTCAGCAGGCAGACGGCCAGCCCCTCTTGGCCAGAGGCTCCTGAAAACTAAGGCTGACTCTTTCTCCAGTTAAGCAAAACTCAGACGCCCAGGTTCCTGGTGGCATATTGCTTGAGGAGCTTGGGACTCTCAAACAAGCTCA
Source organism: Melozone crissalis (assembly GCF_028551555.1). NCBI lineage: Eukaryota > Metazoa > Chordata > Aves > Passeriformes > Passerellidae > Melozone > Melozone crissalis. The sequence continues at coordinate 2,073,940 of NW_026535913.1, read as the reverse complement.
GCTCAGCACAGGAAGCAGCTTGGGGCTGGGAGTCATCCTGCACAGTGAAGAATTTCATGAGCCAGGCGTTCACTAAGGGCCCCAGGACACCATTGCCGCCCTTTACACAGGGAAGTATAACTCACCAGCTCAGGTTCTTGATGGAACATTGCTGGGGCCACTTGGCACCCTCAAACCAGCCAGACACTGCGGTGGTGGCAGCTGGGTTCCGGGAGGCATCCTGTGCAATGCAGAATATGAGGAGCCAGCCGGCCACTAAGGGCCCCCGGGCACTGGACGCAAATGCCCCCCATTGCCCCAGGTAAGTGTAACTCACCAGCTCAGGTTCCTGAAGGCACGTTGCTGGGGACATTTTCAACCTTCAAAGCAGCCTGACTTTGCAGTGCTGGCAGCTGGGGTCCGGGAGGCATCCTGTGCAATGCAGAATTTCAGATGACAGACAGCTGGCCCCTCTGGACCAGACGCTCCTGAACACTAGTGCAGTCCCTCTTCCCAGGTAAGCAAAACTCAGCAGCCAAGGTTCCTAGTTTCAGATGGCTGGAGGTGCTTTGCAGTCTCAAACAAGATCAACTAGGCACAGGTGGCAGCTTGGTGCTGGGAGGGATCCTGAGCAATGCAGAATTTGAGCAGACAGCCGGCCACTAAGGGCCCCTGTGCCCTGGACACTAATGCCGCCCATTACCCCAGGTAAGTGTAACTCACCAGCTCCGGTACCTGATGACAGATTGCTGGGGACATTTCAGACCCTCAGACCAGCCTGACTTTGCGGTGGTGGCAACGTGGATCCGGGAGGCATCCTGCGCAATGCAGAATTTCAGCAGACAGCCGGTCACTAAGGGCCCATGAGTCCTCGACGCCAATGCTTCCCTTTACACAGGGAAGTGTAACTCACCAGCTCTGGTTCCTGATGGCAGATTGCTGGGGATATTTCGGACCCTCAAAGCAGCCAGACTCTGCGGTGCTGGCAGCTTGGGTCCGGGAGGCGTCCTGCGCAATGCAGAATATCAGCAGGCAGACGGCCACAAATGGCCCCTGGGCTCTCAACAGAAATGCTGCCCTTTGCACAGGTAAGCGTAACCCACCAGCTCAGGTTCCTGATGGCAGGTGGCTGGAGTCACTTGGGACTCTCAAACCTGCCTGACTTTACTAGGTGGCAGCTTGGGTCTCAGAGGTATCCTGCGCAATGCGGAATTTCTGCAGGCAGCCAGCCACTAAGGGCCCTTGGGCCTGAAGACCAATGCTAGTGCTTTAAAAAGGTAAGTGTAACTCAGACGCCCAGGTCCCTGATGGCAGGTAGCAGGGGACACGTGCCGAGGACAAAGCGGCGGGAGTTTGAACTGGTGCCACCTTGGGCCTGGGATGCACCCTGCGCAAGACAGAATTTCAGCACGCAGCCGGCCACTCCAGGCAAGGGCTCCTGAACAACAAGGCCAGCCCTTTCCCAGAAAAAGAAATCTCAGCAGCCCAGGCTCCAGAGAGAAGATTGCTGGACGCATATGGGACCCTCAAACCAGCCTGACTTTGCCGTGGTGGCAGCTTGGGTCCGGAAAGCCTGCTGCGCAATGCAGAGTTTCAGCAGGCAGCCTTCCACTAAGGGCCCCTGATTCCTGGACACCAACACCGCCCTTTACACAGGGAAGTGTAACTCACCAGCTCAGGTTCCTGATGGCACATTGCTGGGGACATTTTCAACCTTCAAAGCAGCCTGACTTTGCAGTGCTGGCAGCTGGCGTCTGGGAGGCATCCTGTGCAATGCAGAATTTCAGATGACAGACAGCTGGCCCCTCTGAACCAGACGCTCCTGAACACTAGTGCAGTCCCTCTTCCCAGGTAAGCAAAACTCAGCAGCCAAGGTTCCTAGTTTCAGATGGCTGGACGTGCTTTGCAGTCTCAAACAAGATCAACTAGGCACAGGTGGCAGCTTGGTGCTGGGAGGGATCCTGAGCAATGCAGAATTTGAAAAGACAGCCGGCCACTAAGGGCCCCTGTGCCCTGGACACTAATGCCGCCCATTACCCCAGGTAAGTGTAACTCACCAGCTCCGGTTCCTGATGGCAGATTAATGGGGCCATTTGGCACCCTCAAAGCAGCCTGACTCTGCGGCGGTGACAGCTTGGGTCCGGGAGGCCTCCTGCGCAATGCAGAATTTCAGCAGGCAGACGGCCACAAAGGGCCCCTGGGCTCTCAACAGAAATGCTGCCCTTTACACAGGTAAGCGTAACCCACCAGCTCAGGTTCCTGAGGGCAGGTGGCTGGAGTCACTTGGGACTCTCAAACCTGCCTGACTTTACAGAGGTGGAAGCTTGGGTCTCAGAGGTATCCTGCACAATGCAGAATTTCAGCAGGCAGACGGCCAGCCCCTCTTGGCCAGAGGCTCCCGAAAACTAAGGCTGACCCTTTCTCCAGTTAAGCAAAACTCAGACGCCCAGGGTCCTGGTGGCATATTGCTTGAGGGGCGCAGGACGCTCAAACAAGCTCAACTCAGCACAGGAAGAAGCTTGGGGCTGGGAGTCATCCTTCGCAGTGAAGAATTTCATGAGCCAGGCGTTCACTAAGGGCCCCAGGACCCTGGACACCAATGCCGCCCATTACACAGGGAAGTGTAACTCACCAGCTCAGGTTCCTGATGGCAGATTGACAGAGCCATTTGGGACCTAAAATCCAGCCTGACTCTGCGGTGGTGGCAGCTTAGGTCCGGGGGGCATCCTACCCAATGGAGAATTTCAGCAGGCAGCCGGCCACAAAGGGCCCTTGACCTCTGAACAGAAGTGCTGCCCTTTACACAGGTAAGGGTAACTCACCAGCTCAGGTTCGTGATGGAAGATTGCTGGGGCCATTTGAGAATCTGAAACCAGACGGATCCTGCGGTGGTGGCAGCTTGGGTCTGGGAGGCATCCTGCGCAATGCAGAGTTTCAGCAGGCAGCCTGCCACTAAGGGCCCCTGATTCCTGGGCACCAACACCGCCCTTTAGTCAGGGAAGTGTAACTCACCAGCTCAGGTTCCTGATGGCACATTGCTGGGGACATTTTGAACCCTCAAAGCAGCCTGACTCTGCGGCGGTGACAGCTTGTGTCCGGGTGGCATCCTGCGCAATGCAGAATTTGAGGAGGCAGCCGGCCACAAATGGCCCCTGGGCTCTCAACAGAAATGCTGCCCTTTACACAGGTAAACGTAACCCACCAGCTCAGGTTCCTGAGGGCAGGTGGCTGGAGTCACTTGGGACTCTCAAACCTGCCTGACTTTACAGAGGTGGCAGCTTGGGTCTCAGAAGTATCCTGCAAAATGCAGAATTTCAGCAAGCAGACACCCAGCCCCTCTTGGCCAGAGGCTCCTGAAAACTAAGGCTGACCCTTTCTCCAGTTAAGCAAAACTCAGACGCCCAGGGTCCTGGTGGCATATTGCTTGAGGGGCTTGGGACGCTCAAACAAGCTCAACTCAGCACAGGAAGCAGCTTGGGGCTGGGAGTCATCCTGCACAGTGAAGAATTTCATGAGCCAGGCGTTCACTAAGGGCCCCAGGACCCTGGACACCAATGCCGCCCTTTACACAGGGAAGTGTAACTCACCAGCTCAGGTTCTTGATGGAACATTGCTGGGGCCACTTGGCACCCTCAAACCAGCCAGACACTGCGGTGGTGGCAGCTGGGTTCCGGGAGGCATCCTGTGCAATGCAGAATATGAGGAGCCAGCCGGCCACTAAGGGCCCCCGGGCACTGGACGCAAATGCCCCCCATTGCCCCAGGTATGTGTAACTCACCAGCTCAGGTTCCTGATGGCACGTTGCTGGGGACATTTTGAACCTTCAAAGCAGCCTGACTTTGCAGTGCTGGCAGCTGGGGTCTGGGAGGCATCCTGTGCAATGCAGAATTTCAGATGACAGACAGCTGGCCCCTCTGAACCAGACGCTCCTGAACACTAGTGCAGTCCCTCTTCCCAGGTAAGCAAAACTCAGCAGCCAAGGTTCCTAGTTTCAGATGGCTGGAGGTGCTTTGCAGTCTCAAACAAGATCAACTAGGCACAGGTGGCAGCTTGGTGCTGGGAGGGATCCTGAGCAATGCAGAGTTTGAGCAGACAGCCGGCCACTAAGGGCCTCTGCGCCCTGGACACTAATGCCGCCTGTTACCCCAGGTAAGTGTAACTCACCAGCTCCGGTTCCTGATGGCAGATTGCTGGGGACATTTCAGACCCTCAGACCAGCCTGACTTTGCAGTGGTGGCAGCGTGGGTCTGGCATGCATACTGTGCAATGCAGAATTTCAGCAGACAGCCGGTCACTAAGGGCCCATGAGACCTTGACACCAATGCTTCCCTTTACACAGGGAAGTGTAACTCACCAGCTCCGGTTCCTGATGGCAGATTGCTGGGGATATTTGGACCCTCAAACCAGCCTGACTCTGCGGTACTGGCAGCTTGGGTCCGGGAGGCATCCTGTGCAATGCAGAATTTCAGCAGGCAGACGGCCAGCCCCTCTTGGCCACAGGCTCCCGAAAACTAAGGCTGACCCTTTCTCCAGTTAAGCAAAACTCAGACGCCCAGGGTCCTGGTGGCATATTGCTTGAGGGGCTTGGGACTCTCAAACAAGCTCAGCTCAGCACAGGAAGCAGCTTGGGGCTGGGAGTCATCCTGCGCAGTGAAGAACTTCATGAACCAGGGGTTCACTACGGGCCCCAGGACCCTGGACACCAATGCCGCCCATTACACAGGGAAGTGTAACTCACCAGCTCAGCTTCCTGATGGCAGATTGACAGGGCCATTTGGGACCTAAAATCCAGCCGGACTCTGCGGTGGTGGCAGCTTAGGTCCGGGGGGCATCCTACGCAATGGAGAATTTCAGCAGGCAGCCGGCCACAAAGGGCCCCTGACCTCTGAACAGAAGTGCTGCCCTTTACACATGTAAGAGTAACTCACCAGCTCAGGTTCGTGATGGAAGATTGCTGGGGCCATTTGGGAATCTGAAACCAGACGAATCCTGCGGTGGTGGCAGCTTGGGTCTGGGAGGCATCCTGCGCAATGCAGAGTTTCAGCAGGCAGCCTGCCACTAAGGGCCCCTGATTCCTGGACACCAACGCCGCCCTTTACACAGGGAAGTGTAACTCACCAGCTCAGGTTCTTGATGGCACGTTGCTAGGGACATTTTGAACCCTCAAAGCAGCCTGACTCTGCGGCGGTGACAGCTTGGGTCCGGGAGGCATCCTGCGCAATGCAGAATTTGAGGAGGCAGCCGGCCACAAAGGGTCCCTGGGCTCTCAACAGAAATGCTGCCCTTTACACAGGTAAGCCCAACCCACCAGCTCAGGTTCCTGATGGCAGGTGGCTGGAGTCACTTGGGACTCTCAAACCTGCCTGACTTGACGGAGGTGGCAGCTTGGGTCTCAGAGGTATCCTGCAAAATGCAGAATTTCAGCAGGCAGACGGCCAGCCCCTCTTGGCCAGAGGCTCCTGAAAATTAAGGCTGACTCTTTCTCCAGTTAAGCAAAACTCAGACGCCCAGGTTCCTGGTGGCATATTTCTTGAGGGGCTTGGGACTCTCAAACAAGCTCAGCTCAGCACAGGAAGCAGCTTGGGGCTGGGAGTCATCCTGCGCAGTGAAGAATTTCATGAGCCAGGCGTTCACTAAGGGCCCCAGGACCCTGGACACCATTGCCGCCCTTTACACAGGGAAGTATAACTCACCAGCTCAGGTTCTTGATGGAACATTGCTGGGGCCACTTGGCACCCTCAAACCAGCCAGACACTGCGGTGGTGGCAGCTGGGTTCCGGGAGGCATCCTGTGCAATGCAGAATATGAGGAGCCAGCCGGCCACTAAGGGCCCCCGGGCACTGGACGCAAATGCCCCCCATTGCCCCAGGTAAGTGTAACTCACCAGCTCAGGTTCCTGATGGCACGTTGCTGGGGACATTTTCAACCTTCAAAGCAGCCTGACTTTGCAGTGCTGGCAGCTGGGGTCCGGGAGGCATCCTGTGCAATGCAGAATTTCAGATGACAGACAGCTGGCCCCTCTGGACCAGAGGCTCCTGAACACTAGTGCAGTCCCTCTTCCCAGGTAAGCAAAACTCAGCAGCCAAGGTTCCTAGTTTCAGATGGCTGGAGGTGCTTTGCAGTCTCAAACAAGATCAGCTAGGCACAGGTGGCAGCTTGGTGCTGGGAGGGATCCTGAGCAATGCAGAATTTGAGCAGACAGCCGGCCACTAAGGGCCCCTGTGCCCTGGACACTAATGCCGCCCATTACCCCAGGTAAGTGTAACTCACCAGCTCCGGTACCTGATGACAGATTGCTGGGGACATTTCAGACCCTCAGACCAGCCTGACTTTGCGGTGGTGGCAGCGTGGATCCGGGAGGCATCCTGCGCAATGCAGAATTTCAGCAGACAGCCGGTCACTAAGGGCCCATGAGTCCTCGACGCCAATGCTTCCCTTTACACAGGGAAGTGTAACTCACCAGCTCTGGTTCCTGATGGCAGATTGCTGGGGATATTTCGGACCCTCAAAGCAGCCAGACTCTGCGGTGCTGGCAGCTTGGGTCCGGGAGGCGTCCTGCGCAATGCAGAATATCAGCAGGCAGATGGCCACAAAGGGCCCCTGGGCTCTCAACAGAAATGCTGCCCTTTACACAGGTAAGCGTAACCCACCAGCTCAGGTTCCTGATGGCAGGTGGCTGGAGTCACTTGGGACTCTCAAACCTGCCTGACTTTCGGAGGTGGCAGCTTCGGTCTCAGAGGTATCCTGCGCAATGCGGAATTTCTGCAGGCAGCCAGCCACTAAGGGCCCTTGGGCCTGAAGACCAATGCTAGTTCTTTAAAAAGCTAAGTGTAACTCAGACGCCCAGGTCCCTGATGGCAGGTAGCAGGGGACACGTGCCGAGGACAAAGCGGCGGGAGTTTGAACTGGTGCCACCTTGGGCCTGGGATGCACCCTGCGCAAGACAGAATTTCAGCACGCAGCCGGCCACTCCAGGCAAGGGCTCCTGAACAACAAGGCCAGCCCTTTCCCAGAAAAAGAAATCTCAGCAGCCCAGGCTCCTGAGAGAAGATTGCTGGACCCATATGGGACCCTCAAACCAGCCTGACTTTGCCGTGGTGGCAGCTTGGGTCCGGAAGGCCTGCTGCGCAATGCAGAGTTTCAGCAGGCAGCCTGCCACTAAGGGCCCCTGATTCCTGGACACCAACACCGCCCTTTACACAGGGAAGTGTAACTCACCAGCTCAGGTTCCTGATGGCACATTGCTGGGGACATTTTGAACCTTCAAAGCAGCCTGACTTTGCAGTGCTGGCAGCTGGCGTCTGGGAGGCATCCTGTGCAATGCAGACTTTCAGATGACAGACAGCTGGCCCCTCTGAACCAGACGCTCCTGAACACTAGTGCAGTCCCTCTTCCCAGGTAAGCAAAACTCAGCAGCCAAGGTTCCTAGTTTCAGATGGCTGGACGTGCTTTGCAGTCTCAAACAAGATCAACTAGGCACAGGTGGCAGCTTGGTGCTGGGAGGGATCCTGAGCAATGCAGAATTTGAAAAGACAGCCGGCCACTAAGGGCCCCTGTGCCCTGGACACTAATGCCGCCCATTACCCCAGGTAAGTGTAACTCACCAGCTCCGGTTCCTGATGGCAGATTAATGGGGCCATTTGGCACCCTCAAAGCAGCCTGACTCTGCGGCGGTGACAGCTTGGGTCCGGGAGGCCTCCTGCGCAATGCAGAATTTCAGCAGGCAGACGGCCACAAAGGGCCCCTGGGCTCTCAACAGAAATGCTGCCCTTTACACAGGTAAGCGTAACCCACCAGCTCAGGTTCCTGAGGGCAGGTGGCTGGAGTCACTTGGGACTCTCAAACCTGCCTGACTTTACAGAGGTGGAAGCTTGGGTCTCAGAGGTATCCTGCACAATGCAGAATTTCAGCAGGCAGACGGCCAGCCCCTCTTGGCCAGAGGCTCCCGAAAACTAAGGCTGACCCTTTCTCCAGTTAAGCAAAACTCAGACGCCCAGGGTCCTGGTGGCATATTGCTTGAGGGGCTTGGGACGCTCAAACAAGCTCAGCTCAGCACAGGAAGCAGCTTGGGGCTGGGAGTCATCCTTCGCAGTGAAGAATTTCATGAGCCAGGCGTTCACTAAGGGCCCCAGGACCCTGGACACCAATGCCGCCCATTACACAGGGAAGTGTAACTCACCAGCTCAGGTTCCTGATGGCAGATTGACAGAGCCATTTGGGACCTAAAATCCAGCCTGACTCTGCGGTGGTGGCAGCTTAGGTCCGGGGGGCATCCTACCCAATGGAGAATTTCAGCAGGCAGCCGGCCACAAAGGGCCCTTGACCTCTGAACAGAAGTGCTGCCCTTTACACAGGTAAGGGTAACTCACCAGCTCAGGTTCGTGATGGAAGATTGCTGGGGCCATTTGGGAATCTGAAACCAGACGGATCCTGCGGTGGTGGCAGCTTGGGTCTGGGAGGCATCCTGCGCAATGCAGAGTTTCAGCAGGCAGCCTGCCACTAAGGGCCCCTGATTCCTGGACACCAACGCCGCCCTTTACACAGGGAAGTGTAACTCACCAGCTCAGGTTCCTGATGGCACATTGCTGGGGACATTTTGAACCCTCAAAGCAGCCTGACTCTGCGGCGGTGACAGCTTGTGTCCGGGTGGCATCCTGCGCAATGCAGAATTTGAAGAGGCAGCCGGCCACAAAGGGCCCCTGGGCTCTCAACAGAAATGCTGCCCTTTACACAGGTAAACGTAACCCACCAGCTCAGGTTCCTGAGGGCAGGTGGCTGGAGTCACTTGGGACTCTCAAACCTGCCTGACTTTACAGAGGTGGCAGCTTGGGTCTCAGAAGTATCCTGCAAAATGCAGAATTTCAGCAAGCAGACACCCAGCCCCTCTTGGCCAGAGGCTCCTGAAAACTAAGGCTGACCCTTTCTCCAGTTAAGCAAAACTCAGACGCCCAGGGTCCTGGTGGCATATTGCTTGAGGGGCTTGGGACGCTCAAACAAGCTCAACTCAGCACAGGAAGCAGCTTGGGGCTGGGAGTCATCCTGCACAGTGAAGAATTTCATGAGCCAGGCGTTCACTAAGGGCCCCAGGACCCTGGACACCAATGCCGCCCTTTACACAGGGAAGTGTAACTCACCAGCTCAGGTTCTTGATGGAACATTGCTGGGGCCACTTGGCACCCTCAAACCAGCCAGACACTGCGGTGGTGGCAGCTGGGTTCCGGGAGGCATCCTGTGCAATGCAGAATATGAGGAGCCAGCCGGCCACTAAGGGCCCCCGGGCACTGGACGCAAATGCCCCCCATTGCCCCAGGTATGTGTAACTCACCAGCTCAGGTTCCTGATGGCACGTTGCTGGGGACATTTTGAACCTTCAAAGCAGCCTGACTTTGCAGTGCTGGCAGCTGGGGTCTGGGAGGCATCCTGTGCAATGCAGAATTTCAGATGACAGACAGCTGGCCCCTCTGAACCAGACGCTCCTGAACACTAGTGCAGTCCCTCTTCCCAGGTAAGCAAAACTCAGCAGCCAAGGTTCCTAGTTTCAGATGGCTGGACGTGCTTTGCAGTCTCAAACAAGATCAACTAGGCACAGGTGGCAGCTTGGTGCTGGGAGGGATCCTGAGCAATGCAGAGTTTGAGCAGACAGCCGGCCACTAAGGGCCTCTGCGCCCTGGACACTAATGCCGCCTGTTACCCCAGGTAAGTGTAACTCACCAGCTCCGGTTCCTGATGGCAGATTGCTGGGGACATTTCAGACCCTCAGACCAGCCTGACTTTGCAGTGGTGGCAGCGTGGGTCTGGCATGCATACTGTGCAATGCAGAATTTCATCAGACAGCCGGTCACTAAGGGCCCATGAGACCTCGACACCAATGCTTCCCTTTACACAGGGAAGTGTAACTCACCACCTCCGGTTCCTGATGGCAGATTGCTGGGGATATTTCGGACCCTCAAACCAGCCTGACTCTGCCGTGCTGGCAGCTTGGGTCCGGGAGGCATCCTGTGCAATGCAGAATTTCAGCAGGCAGACGGCCAGCCCCTCTTGGCCACAGGCTCCCGAAAACTAAGGCTGACCCTTTCTCCAGTTAAGCAAAACTCAGACGCCCAGGGTCCTGGTGGCATATTGCTTGAGGGGCTTGGGACGCTCAAACAAGCTCAACTCAGCACAGGAAGCAGCTTGGGGCTGGGAGTCATCCTGCGCAGTGAAGAATTTCATGAGCCAGGCGTTCACTAAGGGCCCCAGGACCCTGGACACCAATGCCGCCCATTACACAGGGAAGTGTAACTCACCAGCTCAGGTTCCTGATGGCAGATTGACAGAGCCATTTGGGACCTAAAATCCAGCCTGACTCTGCGGTGGTGGCAGCTTAGGTCCGGGGGGCATCCTACCCAATGGAGAATTTCAGCAGGCAGCCAGCCACAAAGGGCCCTTGACCTCTGAACAGAAGTGCTGCCCTTTACACAGGTAAGGGTAACTCACCAGCTCAGGTTCGTGATGGAAGATTGCTGGGGCCATTTGGGAATCTGAAACCAGACGGATCCTGCGGTGGTGGCAGCTTGGGTCTGGGAGGCATCCTGCGCAATGCAGAGTTTCAGCAGGCAGCCTGCCACTAAGGGCCCCTGATTCCTGGACACCAACGCCGCCCTTTACACAGGGAAGTGTAACTCACCAGCTCAGGTTCCTGATGGCACATTGCTGGGGACATTTTGAACCCTCAAAGCAGCCTGACTCTGCGGCGGTGACAGCTTGTGTCCGGGTGGCATCCTGCGCAATGCAGAATTTGAAGAGGCAGCCGGCCACAAAGGGCCCCTGGGCTCTCAACAGAAATGCTGCCCTTTACACAGGTAAATGTAACCCACCAGCTCAGGTTCCTGAGGGCAGGTGGCTGGAGTCACTTGGGACTCTCAAACCTGCCTGACTTTACAGAGGTGGCAGCTTGGGTCTCAGAAGTATCCTGCAAAATGCAGAATTTCAGCAAGCAGACACCCAGCCCCTCTTGGCCAGAGGCTCCTGAAAACTAAGGCTGACCCTTTCTCCAGTTAAGCAAAACTCAGACGCCCAGGGTCCTGGTGGCATATTGCTTGAGGGGCTTGGGACGCTCAAACAAGCTCAACTCAGCACAGGAAGCAGCTTGGGGCTGGGAGTCATCCTGCACAGTGAAGAATTTCATGAGCCAGGCGTTCACTAAGGGCCCCAGGACCCTGGACACCAATGCCGCCCTTTACACAGGGAAGTGTAACTCACCAGCTCAGGTTCTTGATGGAACATTGCTGGGGCCACTTGGCACCCTCAAACCAGCCAGACACTGCGGTGGTGGCAGCTGGGTTCCGGGAGGCATCCTGTGCAATGCAGAATATGAGGAGCCAGCCGGCCACTAAGGGCCCCCGGGCACTGGACGCAAATGCCCCCCATTGCCCCAGGTAAGTGTAACTCACCAGCTCAGGTTCCTGATGGCACATTGCTGGGGACATTTTCAACCTTCAAAGCAGCCTGACTTTGCAGTGCTGGCAGCTGGGGTCTGGGAGGCATCCTGTGCAATGCAGAATTTCAGATGACAGACAGCTGGCCCCTCTGGACCAGACGCTCCTGAACACTAGTGCAGTCCCTCTTCCCAGGTAAGCAAAACTCAGCAGCCAAGGTTCCTAGTTTCAGATGGCTGGACGTGCTTTGCAGTCTCAAACAAGATCAACTAGGCACAGGTGGCAGCTTGGTGCTGGGAGGGATCCTGAGCAATGCAGAATTTGAGCAGACAGCCAACCACTAAGGGCCCCTGCGCCCTGGACACTAATGCCGCCCATTACCCCAGGTAAGTGTAACTCACCAGCTCCGGTTCCTGATGGCAGATTGCTGGGGACACTTCAGACCCTCAGACCAGCCTGACTTTGCAGTGGTGGCAGCGTGGGTCTGGCATGCATACTGTGCAATGCAGAATTTCAGCAGACAGCTGGTCACTAAGGGCCCATGAGTTCTTGACGCCAACGCCACCCTTTACACAGGGAAGTGTAACTCACCAGCTCAGGTTCCTGATGGCAGATTGACAGGGCCATTTGGGACCTAAAAACCAGCCTGACTCTGCGGTGGTGGCAGCTTGGGTCCGGGGGGCATCCTGCGCAATGCAGAATTTCAGCAGGCAGACGGCCACAAAGGGCCCCTGGGCTCTCAACAGAAATGCTGCCCTTTACACAGGTAAGCGTAACCCACCAGCTCAGGTTCCTGATGGCAGGTGGCTGGAGTCACTTGGGACTCTCAAACCTGCCTGACTTTACGGAGGTGGCAGCTTCGGTCTCAGAGGTATCCTGCGCAATACGGAATTTCTGCAGGCAGCCAGCCACTAAGGGCCCTTGGGCCAGAAGACCAATGCTAGTCCTTTAAAAAGCTAAGTGTAACTCAGACGCCCAGGTCCCTGATGGCAGGTAGCAGGGGACACGTGCCGAGGACAAAGTGGCGGGAGTTTGAACTGGTGCCACCTTGGGCCTGGGATGCACCCTGCGCAAGACAGAGTTTCACCAGGCAGCCTGCCACTAAGGGCCCCTGATTCCTGGACACCAACGCCGCCCTTTACACAGGGAAGTGTAACTCACCAGCTCAGGTTCCTGATGGCAGACTGCTGGACACATTGGGGGCCCTCAAAGTAGGCTGACCCTGCAGTGCTGGCAGCTTGGGTCTGGGAGGCATCCTGCGCAATGGAGAGTTTCAGCAGGCAGCCTGCCACTAAGGGCCCCTGATTCCTGGACACCAACGCCGCCCTTTACACAGGGAAGTGTAACCCACCAGCTCAGGTTCTTGATGGAACATTGCTGGGGCCACTTGGCACCTTCAAACCAGCTAGAAACTGCGGTGGTGGCAGCTGGGTTCCCGGAGGCATCCTGTGCAATGCAGAATATGAGGAGCCAGCCGGCCACTAAGGGCCCCCGGGCACTGGACGCAAATGCCCCCCATTGCCCCAGGTAAGTGTAACTCACCAGCTCAGGTTCCTGATGGCACATTGCTGGGGACATTTTCAACCTTCAAAGCAGCCTGACTTTGCAGTGCTGGCAGCTGGCGTCTGGGAGGCATCCTGTGCAATGCAGACTTTCAGATGACAGACAGCTGGCCCCTCTGAACCAGACGCTCCTGAACACTAGTGCAGTCCCTCTTCCCAGGTAAGCAAAACTCAGCAGCCAAGGTTCCTAGTTTCAGATGGCTGGACGTGCTTTGCAGTCTCAAACAAGATCAACTAGGCACAGGTGGCAGCTTGGTGCTGGGAGGGATCCTGAGCAATGCAGAATTTGAGCAGACAGCTGGCCACTAAGGGCCCCTGTGCCCTGGACACTAATGCCGCCCATTACCCCAGGTAAGTGTAACTCACCAGCTCCGGTTCCTGATGGCAGATTGCTGGGGACATTTCAGACCCTCAGACCAGCCTGACTTTGCAGTGGTGGCAGCGTGGGTCTGGCATGCATACTGTGCAATGCAGAATTTCATCAGACAGCCGGCCACAAAGGGCCCTTGACCTCTGAACAGAAGTGCTGCCCTTTACACAGGTAAGGGTAACTCACCAGCTCAGGTTCGTGATGGAAGATTGCTGGGGCCATTTGGGAATCTGAAACCAGACGGATCCTGCGGTGGTGGCAGCTTGGGTCTGGGAGGCATCCTGCGCAATGCAGAGTTTCAGCAGGCAGCCTGCCACTAAGGGCCCCTGATTCCTGGACACCAACGCCGCCCTTTACACAGGGAAGTGTAACTCACCAGCTCAGGTTCCTGATGGCACATTGCTGGGGACATTTTGAACCCTCAAAGCAGCCTGACTCTGCGGCGGTGACAGCTTGTGTCCGGGTGGCATCCTGCGCAATGCAGAATTTGAAGAGGCAGCCGGCCACAAAGGGCCCCTGGGCTCTCAACAGAAATGCTGCCCTTTACACAGGTAAACGTAACCCACCAGCTCAGGTTCCTGAGGGCAGGTGGCTGGAGTCACTTGGGACTCTCAAACCTGCCTGACTTTACAGAGGTGGCAGCTTGGGTCTCAGAAGTATCCTGCAAAATGCAGAATTTCAGCAAGCAGACACCCAGCCCCTCTTGGCCAGAGGCTCCTGAAAACTAAGGCTGACCCTTTCTCCAGTTAAGCAAAACTCAGACGCCCAGGGTCCTGGTGGCATATTGCTTGAGGGGCTTGGGACGCTCAAACAAGCTCAACTCAGCACAGGAAGCAGCTTGGGGCTGGGAGTCATCCTGCACAGTGAAGAATTTCATGAGCCAGGCGTTCACTAAGGGCCCCAGGACCCTGGACACCAATGCCGCCCTTTACACAGGGAAGTGTAACTCACCAGCTCAGGTTCTTGATGGAACATTGCTGGGGCCACTTGGCACCCTCAAACCAGCCAGACACTGCGGTGGTGGCAGCTGGGTTCCGGGAGGCATCCTGTGCAATGCAGAATATGAGGAGCCAGCCGGCCACTAAGGGCCCCCGGGCACTGGACGCAAATGCCCCCCATTGCCCCAGGTAAGTGTAACTCACCAGCTCAGGTTCCTGATGGCACATTGCTGGGGACATTTTGAACCTTCAAAGCAGCCTGACTTTGCAGTGCTGGCAGCTGGGGTCTGGGAGGCATCCTGTGCAATGCAGAATTTCAGATGACAGACAGCTGGCCCCTCTGGACCAGACGCTCCTGAACACTAGTGCAGTCCCTCTTCCCAGGTAAGCAAAACTCAGCAGCCAAGGTTCCTAGTTTCAGATGGCTGGACGTGCTTTGCAGTCTCAAACAAGATCAACTAGGCACAGGTGGCAGCTTGGTGCTGGGAGGGATCCTGAGCAATGCAGAATTTGAGCAGACAGCCAACCACTAAGGGCCCCTGCGCCCTGGACACTAATGCCGCCCATTACCCCAGGTAAGTGTAACTCACCAGCTCCGGTTCCTGATGGCAGATTGCTGGGGACACTTCAGACCCTCAGACCAGCCTGACTTTGCAGTGGTGGCAGCGTGGGTCTGGCATGCATACTGTGCAATGCAGAATTTCAGCAGACAGCTGGTCACTAAGGGCCCATGAGTTCTTGACGCCAACGCCACCCTTTACACAGGGAAGTGTAACTCACCAGCTCAGGTTCCTGATGGCAGATTGACAGGGCCATTTGGGACCTAAAAACCAGCCTGACTCTGCGGTGGTGGCAGCTTGGGTCCGGGGGGCATCCTGCGCAATGCAGAATTTCAGCAGGCAGACGGCCACAAAGGGCCCCTGGGCTCTCAACAGAAATGCTGCCCTTTACACAGGTAAGCGTAACCCACCAGCTCAGGTTCCTGATGGCAGGTGGCTGGAGTCACTTGGGACTCTCAAACCTGCCTGACTTTACGGAGGTGGCAGCTTCGGTCTCAGAGGTATCCTGCGCAATACGGAATTTCTGCAGGCAGCCAGCCACTAAGGGCCCTTGGGCCAGAAGACCAATGCTAGTCCTTTAAAAAGCTAAGTGTAACTCAGACGCCCAGGTCCCTGATGGCAGGTAGCAGGGGACACGTGCCGAGGACAAAGTGGCGGGAGTTTGAACTGGTGCCACCTTGGGCCTGGGATGCACCCTGCGCAAGACAGAGTTTCACCAGGCAGCCTGCCACTAAGGGCCCCTGATTCCTGGACACCAACGCCGCCCTTTACACAGGGAAGTGTAACTCACCAGCTCAGGTTCCTGATGGCAGACTGCTGGACACATTGGGGGCCCTCAAAGTAGGCTGACCCTGCAGTGCTGGCAGCTTGGGTCTGGGAGGCATCCTGCGCAATGCAGAGTTTCAGCAGGCAGCCTGCCACTAAGGGCCCCTGATTCCTGGACACCAACGCCGCCCTTTACACAGGGAAGTGTAACCCACCAGCTCAGGTTCTTGATGGAACATTGCTGGGGCCACTTGGCACCTTCAAACCAGCTAGAAACTGCGGTGGTGGCAGCTGGGTTCCCGGAGGCATCCTGTGCAATGCAGAATATGAGGAGCCAGCCGGCCACTAAGGGCCCCCGGGCACTGGACGCAAATGCCCCCCATTGCCCCAGGTAAGTGTAACTCACCAGCTCAGGTTCCTGATGGCACATTGCTGGGGACATTTTCAACCTTCAAAGCAGCCTGACTTTGCAGTGCTGGCAGCTGGCGTCTGGGAGGCATCCTGTGCAATGCAGACTTTCAGATGACAGACAGCTGGCCCCTCTGAACCAGACGCTCCTGAACACTAGTGCAGTCCCTCTTCCCAGGTAAGCAAAACTCAGCAGCCAAGGTTCCTAGTTTCAGATGGCTGGACGTGCTTTGCAGTCTCAAACAAGATCAACTAGGCACAGGTGGCAGCTTGGTGCTGGGAGGGATCCTGAGCAATGCAGAATTTGAGCAGACAGCCGGCCACTAAGGGCCCCTGTGCCCTGGACACTAATGCCGCCCATTACCCCAGGTAAGTGTAACTCACCAGCTCCGGTTCCTGATGGCAGATTGCTGGGGACATTTCAGACCCTCAGACCAGCCTGACTTTGCAGTGGTGGCAGCGTGGGTCTGGCATGCATACTGTGCAATGCAGAATTTCATCAGACAGCCGGTCACTAAGGGCCCATGAGTTCTTGACGCCAATGTTTCCCTTTACACAGGGAAGTGTAACTCACCAGCTCCGGTTCCTGATGGCAGATTGCTGGGGACATTTCGGACCCTCAAACCAGCCAGACTCTGCGGTGCTGGCAGCTTGGGTCCGGGAGGCATCCTGCGCAATGCAGAATTTCAGCAGGCAGACGGCCAGCCCCTCTTGGCCAGAGGCTCCTGAAAACTAAGGCTGACCCTTTCTCCAGTTAAGCAAAACTCAGACGCCCAGGTTCCTGGTGGCATATTGCTTGAGGGGCTTGGGACGCTCAAACAAGCTCAGCTCAGCACAGGAAGCAGCTTGGGGCTGGGAGTCATCCTGCACAGTGAAGAATTTCATGAGCCAGGCGTTCACTAAGGGCCCCAGGACCCTGGACACCAATGCCGCCCATTACACAAGGAAGTGTAACTCACCAGCTCAGGTTCGTGATGGAAGATTTCCTGGGCCATTTGGGATCCTGAAACCAGACGGATCCTGCGGTGATGGCTGCTTGGGTCTGGGAGGCATCCTGCGCAATGCAGAATTTCAGCAGGCAGCCTGCCACTAAGGGCCCATGGTTCCTGGACACCAACGCTGCCCTTTACACAGGGAAGTGTAACTCACCAGCTCAGGTTCCTGATGGCAGATTGCTGCACACATTGGGGGCCCTCAAAGTAGGCTCACCCTGCAGGGCTGGCAGCTTGGGTCTGGGAGGCATCCTGCGCAATGCAGAGTTTCAGCAGGCAGCCTGCCACTAAGGGCCCCTGATTCCTGGACACCAACGCCGCCCTTTACACAGGGAAGTGTAACTCACCAGCTCAGGTTCTTGATGGAACATTGCTGGGGCCACTTGGCACCCCCAAACCAGCCAGACACTGCGGTGGTGGCAGCTGGGTTCCGGGAGGCATCCTGTGCAATGCAGAATATGAGGAGCCAGCCGGCCACTAAGGGCCCCCGGGCACTGGACGCAAATGCCCCCCATTGCCCCAGGTAAGTGTAACTCACCAGCTCAGGTTCCTGATGGCACATTGCTGGGGACATTTTCAACCTTCAAAGCAGCCTGACTTTGCAGTGCTGGCAGCTGGCGTCTGGGAGGCATCCTGTGCAATGCAGAATTTCAGATGACAGACAGCTGGCCCCTCTGTCCTTTCTTTCTTCCTTTCAGTTCCTTTCCTTATTTTCTTTTTTTTCTTTTCTTTCTTTCTTTCCCTGTATATCTAATCTTGGTTTTCCTTTCTAGCTTTAGAATAAAAAAAAGCAGCAGTAGTAGCTTTCAGGCTACCTGGGAGTAAAAAAACCTCCAAAACGAAAATGATTTAAAGAAAAATATTTATTCCCTGGGAGCCTGAAATTTTCTATACTGCTGCACGTGACATAGAGCTTTCATTCCTTCTTATAGATAGTTGATATTATATACTTACTTTATACAGCGCCCCCTGCCGTCTGCCCCGGAGCACTGCAGGCACAGCGATCCCTGCCGCCTGCACAGGCGCACTGCAGGCAAAGCGCTGCGGCGTTGTTCGGTTCTGTTAAATGAAACTCGGCTGAATTCGGCTTGGTCCGGCTCTTGGTCTAAAGTCGTTTCAGTTCGACTCTTCGGCCGAACTCGGCACGGTTCGGCTAAACTCGGTCATATTCGGCACATTGTCTAAATGCGGCCAGTGTCGCCCACATTCGGCTATCGGTTCCAGTCGGCTATCATGGTCTCTTGGTGTAAACTCGGCTGTTTTCGGCCACACTCGTCTATTTTCGGCCGCACTGGGCTCTTCGGTTCAAGTCGGCTGTTTCCGGCCACCCTTGGCTCTTCGGGTAAACTCAGCTATTTCCGGCCACCCTCGGCTCTTCGGGTCAACTCGGCTCTTTTCGGCCACCCTCGGCTCTTCGGGTCAACTCGGCTGTTTTCTGCCACCCTCGGCTCTTCGGCTCTTCGGAACAATTCGGCCCGGCTCGGCTCCCTCAGGGCGCGAAAGCGGCCGTCAGAGGACCCCGGCACAGCGAGGCGTTTACCCCAGATGCCTGTCATAAACCCGCCAAAATACGCCCGCCCGCGGCGCCGCTGAGCCCGCGGCCTGGATCGGGTACACTTGAAATGCCACAGAAAATACCACCGGGGCCGCGCCGGCGTCGATATTCTGTGCAGGCAGTCCAGTTACACCCAACCCGGTCCTCCACTTCCCCGCCCTTTTCGCCGCCATGCTGAGAAGGTCAATTAAAAGTCCGCGACATCCGCGACGCGCCACTCCCAAGGTGGCGGCCTCTCGGTGCAGGGCTGCAGTACCGCGCTCTGCCCACAAGGCGGCAGCACTGCCGCACGCCCCAGCCGGGGGCGCAGCGCGCCTCGGGGCTGCGGGCAGGGAAGGCGGCGAAAAAGAACAGGGGCGGCCCCCGCCGAAAACTGCTCTGAAATAAATGCCCCAAAACAACGGGGAAGAGGAAAAATAAACTTCTGCCTCTAATCTAATAGGATAAAAGACAAAACAAAACACAACACACAAAAAAAACCCCAAAAACCCAACAATTTCTTTTAAAAAATATTTAAATATTTTTTAAAAAGTTTTTTCCTATTAATATTCACATTTCTATTTACAATGTATATTGATGTACACTGTCCATTTATACATTTCTTTTTATAAATACATTTCTATTCCATATTGCATATATCCCTAAAACTTAAATTTATTTGTATATTTTTATACATATTTTTACATAGTAAGTATATATTTCTGTTACGATTTTTACTTCTGTAACACTTGCATTATTTAAAATAAAACCTTTGCCTCCATCCACATTAAAGCCAAAAAGAAGCCCTTTCTTCTCAACGGTATTCAAATATTTTTTAAAATTCTAGTTTTCAGGTTCATATTCATATTTACATTTAAAATGTACACTTATGTATACTGTTATTTGTATTCTTCATTACATCTCTTCCTATTATTGGTATTTCTTTATATTTTGTGTTTTTATATATATATTTATATCTCGATTGTATATCTCCATATTTAGAAATAAATAACAATAATATCTACATTCATATTATTTAAAATAAAAACCCTGCCTCTAACACAATAGGAATAAAAAAAACCCCAACCCTTTGTTGTAAACAATATTTAAATAGACTTTATCCTAAAGTTCAATTTTTATATTCATATTTGTATTTATAAGGTATATTAATGTCTATTGCTTACTTATACATTTATCTTTACCAATGTCAAGTTAAAAATAAATTTATATTCTATATTACATCTGATGCGAGTAGTTATTTATGAATTTTTATATATTTTTATTCATATTTTTTATATTGATTAAATATTTCTGCCTCAAGATTTTTACTTCTGGAACACTTATAATATTCAAAATAAAACCCCTGCCTCTACTTAAATAAAAGCCAAAACATTCCCTTTCTTTTAAGCTATATTTACATATTTTTATATTTATATTCCCATTTATAATTTATATTGCCGTATAATGTTATTTACATTCTACACTACAACTCTTCATATTACTTACATATATTTATATATAAATTTATATTCATATTTTAGCAATTTCTCCTTATATATTTATTACATATTTCTATCTTAAGATCCACATTTCTATATTACTTATATTATTTAAAATAAAACTCCTGCCTCTAACCAAATGAAAAGCAAGGACGCCCCTTTATTTGAACCAGATTTAAAAATGTAGGAAGTAAATTTATTTTTCAAAATTAAAATGATATTCATATGGATATTTTAATTTATTTTATTCATAGATATTATATATATTAGAGAGAATACCTTCTAATATAATAAGAGATCTGTATTTTCTGTATTATAGATTTCTTTTACTTATATTTATTTAAATTAAATATTTATAGAGATTTGTATTTGTATATATATTTGTATATCTGAATTGATATTTTATTTCTATCACTTATTTAAAAACCCCAGCCTATAACCTAATAAAACCCCCCCATTTATTTTAACTCCATTTAAATATTTTCATATTAACTATCTATATTTATGTATCTTTGTGTATATATATATATATATAATAGACTATCATTTATCTATATGATGTTACAATTATATACCATGTATTACAGTTTTATGTATGTATCTGTTATCTATATTTATGTTTACCACTCTAATGTTATATTCATTTTTAAATGTATATTTATTTCTATTTTCATCTCTATATTAAACCATACAAGTTCATTAACCCCACGCACCAGAACCACAACAATACCGTACCTTTGTCAGCACCGGCGCGCACCACATGCTCGTCCCATCGCAGCGCATCAAAACAAAACCCACTGCTATTACTAACGGAACAAACGTCCCACAACGTCATTGAACCCTAATAAAAACTCAAATAAACCTAACTGTCAATAAATTTTAAATCCCACTATAAAGTAGCCCAAAACCTCCGCACATTCTCATCATAAACTTCCTCCTAAACCACTATCTCAAAAACCCCAAAAAACTCAAATACACCTTGAAAATGACACAACTGCTAATAAAAACAAACACCCAGTAAAAATTAAACCAACTCACGAGACTCAAAACTGTACAACTGACCCTAAACATTACTAAAAAAAGTCCCCAAAGCTCTACCTTTATGCTAATGCACAAATAATAACCTATCATCTAGAAAAGTTATTTGAAAAAATTAAAAAAAAATAATTAAAACCATGAAAATCAAAAACCTAAACTATTAAAATACTAAAAAACATCACTACCTAAATTAAAAAACGTATTGCCTAAAAAAACCCACCATATAAATGCCCCTGTCCCAAAAAATAAAAAAAACTATCGAACCAGAAAGAAATCAGAACTTAGGAACACTAAAACCATAGCGTTCAAGAAGTCACACCACATCCCTTATCATACACCAACTACAAACAACAGAAAACAATACAATGAATTCTTAAAAACCACCTTAAAACCACTACATTGAAAAACCTTTCCAAAATTAAAAACTGCATTTAACAAAAGCCATCTCATAAATTCACACCCAAAACTCCAGCAGCCCAGCTGGCCCTACCAAAGCTCTATGTTTATACAGACAGCAAACACAAACAAAAACAAAAATCCCAGTAAAACCCAACCCAAAGAATCCCATTGAAATTAATCCTGCCTCAAATACAAACCAACCCATCCAGAAAGTCAGCTTCACTCAAAAAACAATTTACACAGAGTTAATAATACCAAGAAATAAAACAACACACCATATACCACCAATGAATATAATAGTCAAGTAAAAAAAAAACACTACACCTTTTTCTTTTTATTTCTTAAACTAACTTCTTTTATTAGCTAGAACAAAAGATTTTGCCAGGACTGTAACAACAACAACAACCTCTTTTTCTTCTTCTCCTTCTGAAATGTCCCTTCTCACTCCCAAATTCCTTTCAACTCCTGAGTTTACATCCAAGCAAAAAGCAAAATTCGTGCACTCGTGCTCGTTCGCTGCTTCCGTCAGATTCTCTGTTCCCCTCCGCATCTTCTCACACTTTCAGTCTCCATGCTGTCCCGCCGTGATGAGTCTGACAGAAGAATTGGCACAAGTTAACAGAGCATTTCCCTCCCTCCCTCCCTCTGCTTTCCTCAGCGCATTTCAATCCATCCCAGGCCTGCAACGATGCACCCTCACCCCAAAGCTCACAGCAAGCGTGCAGCAGCTCAGGCTCACCTGGCTCCAGGGCTCTGTGCCTTGGATAGCCGAGGAAACTTCTGATGAGCCTCCGTTCCAATCAACTGGAATGCAAACTCACCTCCATCTCAGAGCCTCAGTGACCTCGGCCAGCCCCTTCCTCGCTTCCCTGGGTCACAATGACTTCCAGGCACAAGGATGCCAAGCAGGTTCTTGTCTTTTCTCTTGAGTGCCAACAGGTCAAATATGTAGGCTTTGACATAACTAATTACCCTCTCTTTGAACTCTCCCAAGGACACTTTTAAAGAAAAGACACAAGATTGCTGCTACAGCCATGTGGGATCGGGAGGAAAGCAGCAAGGATCCCAGGTCAGCGGCGCGGCCGGGCAGTGTCACGTCCCTGCCGCCCTGTGACAGGGCGCACGGCTGCAGGGCCCCAGAGCCTGCAGGCCCTGGAGCTGCCGCACGGATGGACCCGGTTCCCTCCCCGGGTGCCCAGAGGGAAACCTGAGGGCAGGTGTCCACCCCGAGGGTGCACCCAGAGCCCCGGGCACGGATGGAGTCACTGGCCGCTCTCTGGGGACGAGACCCTCCCTGCAGGTGACGCTGCCTTGCCCTCTCCCTCCCTGTGGCACAGGCACCTCCAGGCTCCATGACCAGCCTCCTTCCGTCAGCATCCAGGTGCTGTGTCGGAGCCAGAGGGGTCGAGGCTTTCCAGAACCATAGCGTCCTTTAGGCTGCAAAAGCCTTCTAAGGCCATCGAGCCCAGCTGCTGCCCCAGCACTGCCAAGCCCCCACCCAAATCAGGTCCCTAAACACCACATCTTGCCATGCTTCAAATGTCTCCAGCAATGGGGACTGCCCTGGGCAGCCCGCTCCTACGCCTGACCACCCTTTCAGTGAACAAATTGGTCCTCAAAGCCAATCTGAGCCTTCCCTGCTGCAACTTGAGGCCATTTCCTTTTGTCACGGCACTTCTTACCGGGGAGATCTCGGCACTTCAACCTTACCTGCTCCTTCCCTAGGAGCTCTCTGGCTTGCCTGCATGAGAGGAGAAACACTCCCAGCACAGGAACGGCAGCTCAGCAGGTCGCACACCGAGGCAGGGGAGCAGCTGTCCTCACCACAGCTCCCGTGTCAGCTCTCACAGATCGGCTCTGCTCTGCCTCCCGGGGGCAGATCTCTGCTCAGCGCTTCAGAATTGCCTGTTTGGAGGAGGGGGAAAAAACAGCTTAGCCAAGATTTTTATCCAGACTTATCTGATGTCTTTGCCTGCTTTGCCTCTTCCTGACTTCCTCCTGCTAAGAAAACAGCTGCCTTTGGACTTCTAGGGGCAACTGCCACGTAATGCTTGAAAAGGACCTACAGAAAAGTGCCTCATTTTTCAAGACTCAACCAAGAAGACAGACAACTGCACCTTCTCCATCCCCACTGCCTGCAGAGCTGCCAGGCACCAGGCCAGCTCTGCTCCTGCTTCCAGTTGTTCCCAACCCTGCTGCAAGAACTGAAGGCTGCTTTGGCGTTCCATCGCTCCGCTCCTCCCAAAAAAGATCTTTCAGTGCCGTTCTCCCTCCACGGGAAGGGCCCTTCTGTCTCACACGCTCGGTGACACGAGGCTGCGCCAAGCTGCAGCAGCCTCTGCTCCAGCTGGGAAGGGCTTTCTTCCTCCTCTGGCAACTGGCTGGCACAGGTTGCTCACACATGCTGGGGCTGCCCCATCCCTGCAAGTGTTCCAAGGCCCATTGGTGCTCTGGGATCAGGCTCAGAGCGACCTGGTCCATGGAACCGTGTCCCTGCCCACGGCACCAGGCTCGGAACGAGGTGATCTTTAGAGCCCCTTCCAACCTGAATTATTCCATGACTCTGTGAACTCAAAAAACTCGGGGAATAAATCTGTAAAGTCACTAAATACATAAAAGCATATCCCCATCAGCATAATTTTGAATGAAAAGTATATCTACAAACAGGGAGAAATATTCTATGTATTTGCTCTTGCTACCTTTCAGGCGTAATTTCAGCTATCTCTTCCAGTTTTAAAATATTCTCTTTTGAAATAATAAGCGGTGTTCAAATTTTAGCATTTTTACACTATTGCAGCAGCAAAAATTGCTGACAATCAGGCCGTGTCATTCTTTATGGAGCAGAGCCATCGTGACAGCATTCCTGGGACAGAAATTTTACAGGACGTCACTCCACAGAGAGCACCAAAATCCATATCAGTTGGCAGTTCTGCTCCTCCACATCAGAAAGCTAAACTAGGACAAGACAGCCTCGGGATTCACGAATGGCAAGGCAATAAGAGACACGCCTTAATAATATCATTACAATTTCCACAGATCTGCCACCTGATCTGCGACAGCACAGCACCCTGGCCCAGAGGAAGGTGAGCCTGCCCAGGACAGGGGTGGAACTAGGTCGTTTTCAACATCTCTTCCACCCCAAACCATTCTGCGGTGTGATGACACAGGAGAGTTGTAAGGGAGAAGAAGGATGAATTCCTTTGGAAGGATCATTGTTTGCCTCTCTAGTAGCAGGCTTTGCTGGCAGGATTGTTTTGCTCTTGCACTGACCTTGGCTGAAGGTGCTTCACCCTGCAGAGAGCGGTGACAGCCTGCTGCACACGCTGTTCTTGGGCAGAGCGCACGGAGCCAGAGGGCAAAGAGCCCCCAGCAGGTCCGTGACAGGAGCGGATGCTCCTCCCCACCTTTGGAAATATCCATTAGGGATTTTTCCAGCAGATGGCAACAGCAGACCGGTGTGGACTGCAAGGGCAGACTCTGCGGGCTGCCTGAAACCTGGCTGGGCTCCACCCAAAGCACCTCTCGGGGTCTGCTCCTCCCGCTCCTGGCATTGAGCCTGGCTGGCAGCCCGGGGCATGGTTACTGGAGTACAGAATAAATCAGTGCTGCAGGAAACTGCACAACAAGCTCTGCGGCTCTTGCTGTGTGTGCAGGCCTTAAAACACACCTGGTGCATTTGGAACAGATGAAAATTATGGCTCCCCCTGAATAAACATGATTTCTCTCCTAGATATCATTTTGAAAAATAATACTTCAAGGGGTGATCAGAATGGGAGCGCAGACAAACACCAAGAATAAAAACTACAGCGTTTGATGCTTTATCAAAAGGTGTGCCTGCCCTACCGTGTCGGGAAGCTGGACTGCTGGACCCAACTTTGCAGCACATTCTTGTCATTGCTTCTGAGCCACCTTCACCAGCTGCTCTCGTGGCATTTGCCGTGCCATTTGCAAATTACAATACGAGCGAACCTGGAAGGCAAAACACAAGATAAATTTACAGCTGGACGGTCAAATCTTTTTCTCCAAAATGCAATCAATGTACAGCTTTCCCCTTAAGCTGAAGTACAGGCCAAATTCATAGAATCACTCGGGTGAGAGAAGCCCTTCAGGCAGTGAAAACGAGCATTTAGGTGTGGTATGAAGCTTGGGGAGCCCTGAGGAGGCTGTCAAAGTCGACTGATATTCTTTGGAAATTACAAATAAAAAATGGGAGGAATGAATTTACAATGAATCCAGTGCGGAAACGCCGCAAGGGACAGCTTGCAGGGGAGATGCCTGAAAGCCAAAGCTGTGCTTCAGTGGCATCTGAGGTGACAATTTTGCAGAGTGCCTGTACACAAGTTTCTTTTCACTGCGAGCAGTGAGCAGCGGCTCAGAAGACCTGGCTGTAAAAAACACAGGTTATTGTCCCCAAGCACATGCCAGTGGTCTGGAAAAGGGTGACACTCGTTGACATGACTGTTGTGATTGCTCAAGGGGAGAGCTCCTCAGTCCTCCTCACTTCACCGATGCTCCCCCTTGGGGCGCAGGTGAATGGCACCACTGGGCTATGCTTCACCTCCCTGGGTATATTCTGTGCAGGGAACTGCAGTGCCATTGCAACTTTTCTGCTCTCACATCATTCTTCCAGAGAAAGACAGTACCTTGAAGGGAAAAGTGCCCTGTCCCTGTCCCACTTCCTTTGTCACTTGTGCTAACCCACAGCACACACTCCCTGCACATGTTATCTGAATGTTAACTCTGTTTACAAGTGCTGTGAATAAACCCCAATCCAACTGACAAAGTTCCTCTTTGCTCACATTTCAATACAAGGCTGGAACTATCACCTTGCAAAGAACTCTCCTCTACCAGTGCTAGATGCAAAACCAAAAAGCAAACCTAGGAATGCCTGCCACACTCCAGCACACAAAGCTGCTGCTGCTGCTGCTGCTGCTGCTTTTAATGGCTTAGCCTGAGGGCTTTGCTGCTCTTCCTTTGCTCTGCTAATGGGAAGGACTGGGAGACCTCTTTGAACTAGCTACACATACCAAAGACTGAATAAACAAGTATTCTTCATCCCATTTCTCTTAAGAGTTTGTCCTGACAGATGTCTTCTCCCTCCTGAGGTGTGGATTATAGTTTGTGTTTCCCTTTTTTTCCCCCTTTAGCCCTTGAAGCATTTCACACCCTGCTGGGCAAATGCCCAGAAGTAATCAGACTGACTGAACACGGGGAAACGCAGACAAAAGAAAAGGCTGGAAGCTACTGTTCTTCTCCCAGCTGGCACCGCCAGCTCCTGAGGGCTCAGCCACCACAGCCCACGTTTGTGACAGTACCTGTACGCTCTGGGTGTGTGCAGCCCTTGCGTCCTGCGGCAGCCTGGAGCTGCAGGCTCAGATATCCACCGCGAGCTCCTGGATCCTCCAGGACAAAGCCAGCTCTCCCTGCTGCTCCCGTGTTGCGCTGCCTGTGGAGCAGCGAGGGAAGGAGAGGCACGCAGGTTAGCACAGTGGCAGTGCACGAGCTGCCAGGCGTCACCCATCTGACCCGCACCAAAGAGGAAATCTTAATTTTCAGAACTTCCCATCATGCCACACAAGACACTGAAGCCGTCCAAATCTGGAAGGGATAGCCTGGCATGATGCCCCCCCAGGTCATATCTTACATCAAGAGTTCTTTTTCTCCTGCACAAGGCTCTATATCCTACTTGGACAGATATACAAATATCTATAGAAACTACAGATATTCAATAAGCCATCTTAAATCATAACAGCCAGGCCTCTGTACGACCGTGCTTAACTCCTGCTCAGCTCACGCCATCTCCCCGTTCCTCAGGCATCAGAAACCACTGAAACTCCCGTGTTTTCCTGGGGGCTGCCTGCCTGCAGCTGCCCTCCTCTCACCAACGGGGCCACCTGCCAGGCTCCCCAGGGCACAGCAGCCTCCAAGGGGAGCATTCGTCTGTTTGAGAGGTGATGGAAAGCCTGGGGAAAAAAAAAGCTCAGCGACACTGTGGCTCTGAAGGTGCAAGAATCATTACCCTGGAGACGTGCAGCTCACCTGGTTCATGCTGAGCACGCTCTCTGCTCGCTTCACCTGAGCGTTCAGCTGGAGAGATCCATTTCCACGCGCTGGGCTGGGTCCGTCTCCGTCCCTGCTGCGAGAAGGTGTTCGGGGGGGTGCCGCTGCCCGCTCAGCAGACGCTTCACACACTCTGCCAGCAGCAGGGGCAGCCTTTGAGGCCACACCAGCCTGGCACAGAGTCACTGAGCCATTCTGACTGTGTTAACAGCACCACGGATGAATCCCCATACCCTCGGGCCTTCATTCTCCGGCACCCCGAGCCCCGCGGCTGCGCGGCAAAGAAGGAAAGCGGGCACCGGAAGAGAGGAGCGAGAGCAGGGCATGACAAAGGGCGGCGAGGGAGGGCGGGCTGTGCAGGAAAGCGGGACGGGAAGGGAAAGCCCGGGAGGGGGGGTAGAGGGAGGGTGGACAGAGGAGGCAGAAACGGGGAAGAGAAAGGGAGTAGCGGGGAAGGGGCTGGACAGGAAGGAGCCGGGCTTGTGGGGGGAGAGGGAATGGGGGAAAGGGAGCGAGAGAAGGCGAATACGGGGAGAAGGAAGGAGGGCGAGAGAGAGGGACAGGCGGGGAAGCCTCACAGAGCCCCGGCTGCACCCCGAGCCCGGGCCGGCGCCTCGCCCTGCCCGGGAGGCTGCGCTCGGGGGAGCTGGGCTCGCTCCGGAGTCACTCGGCTCCAGTCGGCTCTTCGGCTAAACTCGGCTATTGTCGGCTAAACTCGGCTATTGGCGGCCGCATTCGGCTGCATTCGTCCCTTCGGCGCGCTTCGGCCCAACTCGGAGCCGCTCTCTGCGCGTTCGGCTGAGCTCGGCTCGGCTCGCCTCCCCCGACGGCGGGCAAGCGGCGCCGCCTCACGTTAAACTCGCCCGACTCGGGGCGCTCCTGCTGCCGCGTCCCGCGGGCGGCCCGGCCATCGCACCGACACGACCGGGAGCGCGGGGTGGCACAGGAGCTCATTGGGCTGTGACCGCACTCGCGCTAATTAGCGCGCACGAGAGCGGCGGGCTCGGTTCGGCCGAGCTCGGCTCCGTTCAGGCAGCCTCGCAAGCCTGGCCTCGGTTCGCTCGAGCCCGTCAGGTTCGGCCGGTCTCGCCTTGGTTCGGCTGAGCTCGTTCCATTCGGCCCAAGGCGGCGTCGTTCAGTCGTGTTCTTATAAATACCTTTCTTTATTGACTGTATATTTCTATATTTAGATTTATACTTCCATAATACTTCTATGATTCCAAATAAAACCCCCGTCTCTAACCAAATAAACACAAAAAAAGCCTTCTTTTGAACGATATTGAAATATTTTTATACTTTTGTATAATTATATTCACATTTATATTTATAGTTTCTTTTGATGCATTATATTCATAATTATATATAATAGATACAAAATTCTAGGAAAGTATTTACTAATTTTTTCTTATAGGTTTAAATTTTATATATATCTGTATATATTTCTATTTCTATACTTAGATTTCTCCCTTTATATTATTTGTAGCTATAATTTTTACAATCAAAACACTGCCTATTGACAAATGAAAAAACCCACTTTGTTTAACTATATTAAAAAATATTTTCATGCTTATAATTGTCATATTTATATTTATAATTGGTTCAGTATTACATGAGAACATACCTGCTCCTGCACTGCAGCGGGGCTCCCTCTCCTGGGGTCCTTGGGGTGCCCCAATGGCATCAGAGCCCCGAGTCTTCATCCCCTTCTCCTCTATTTAGAAACTACACTGGAACTTTTTTCTGGAAACAAAGACATTACCTAAATCCTCTCTCCGTGTCCCAGACAGATGCATATTCAGTTATTAGTTGGCTGGGCAGCAGTTTCTTAAATAGAATGATAAACAAGATGTGAACATTTTAGCTACAAGCAAATAGGCAAATCTGAACAAGGTACTGGTGGCCAACACCAACCACCAAAGTGATTTTGAAGCCATTTTTTAAACAATAAAATAATGATACCACAAAAATTAAGCAAAAAGCTAACTACTGGCTAAGAAAGAAGGAAAAATTAACTTTTGACAGCAACAACGTTCCAACCACACAGGCTTTTTCCCCATGTCATACCTTGTAACTACGTCTCTTGGCAATTCTCATCATGTATCCCAAAAGGAATAAATACCTCAGAGCGTCCTAAAGCAAAAAGCAGCACACGTGAGCCCCTCACACTCCCGGGAGGCCGGCACAGCGTGCACTGAGTCTGCAACAAATTCTGCTCACTGAGGGTCTGCAAACAAAGGTTCAACTGATGAACTGACCTGATTTTAAAGAGAGGTTTTCTAAGCGCTGAAGCACAAAAAAGAACAAGCAGAAACAATTCTTAAAAAAAAACCTGCAAGTTTCGTTTAGCATATATGCGACTGATTTCCACCCTGTGGCTTCTCACTGTGATTCGTCTGCAGGTTCAGGAAGATGACAATGCACACTCTGCCTTCCCTGAGCCCCCCACGGCAGCGGAGCGCTGCTCCGTGCGCTCAGATCATCGGGAACTGGATTACACGTGCCCGGATGGACCGGAACTGCTCTGCTGCAGATTCAGGAGACGATGGCAGAGAGGGGCTGGCCGAGGCGTCGTCCCAATTCCGTTCCTGTGTGACGAGGAGCGGTTTGTTCCCAGCAGCTGCAACAATCCCCAGCTCGCTTCCGTGGTGAGTGCCGATGGCACACAAATGGCAGCCCGAGGAAATCGTGTTCTGGGCTCTAAGTGGTTGGGACAGGGTCCGATTTTTTGTTTTGTATCTGTATGATGATTAGTACGACAGGGCCCTGATCGATGACGTGGCAGCACAGAATTAAAAGCTCCTCAATAGGATTACATCGGCTTCGAGGAAAAGACAAAAGCCTAGGACCATTCTGAAATCTACTTTTAATCCCGAGCACACGGATTGTCACCATGCTGCACCTTCCAGCTTTTCAAAGCAGCTTACTTCTGAAGACCAGGAAACACTGATTTCTACAGAAACAATGGGCAACCCCCAGGCTAATCTCAGCACTACTGTTTAATAGGGGACCTGCCAGCGTGCCAGTCCAGCCTCAAGTGTGCTTTACTTCAGTCTAACATCCCCACAAAATTCTTCTCACGTCTCCCAACCCTGAAATCTTATTTTCCCCTAAAGCTTCTCATCATTAGCAATTTCCAAGTAACATGTTTTTTTTACAGCATTCAAAAATGTCATGCTGGACTGTGCTAGAGAGTAATCTGCAAATATAAGCTTAGCAAAGTTTGAATTGACTTGTCCAGAGAAAAAACCTACAAGCGAACACCTACACCTGCCTAAAAAGAGCTAACAAGCCCCTGGCAGCTGCCAGCATCAAAGCACAGTGGATGTTTCTAACACAGGGTAAGGATAACAATATCACCTTTTGTTCTCTCCAGCTTGTTTTCCCTGCAGTCATATTTCGCTTCTTATGATTTTTTTAGTCTCCGTATCTTCGTGGACAGCACCGAGCCTGAAGACAAGGATACGAGAGTCTTTCCCTGCCGTACGGAGAGAACCAGGAAAACAGTTAAAAAGAGAACAGGGTAGTTTGAAATTCATACTTGCAATGAGAAGCAGCGCCTAACCAACAGAACAAAAGTAAACAAAGCATGGCAGCTCCCTGGGGACAGAAGACTTACAAACTCTCCAGAATTTACAATTCTAGCGACCATCTCCTTTAGGACAGCAGCCAAGTGTCCCATGAGGTGGCGCTACACCAAAGAACAATCTGAGAGGTTCCAAAGAGCGAAATGCACAATATTTTGCAAAGACATAAAATCTTGCAAAACAACAAAAATACAATGGATGTAAACTACAGGGCAAGAGTACAAGTGTTCACTTTAAGAGCTGGAACCATCCAGGTGAGCACCTGATAACTGGATCCTCAGCAGAGTTTGAGCCCTTCAGGACACAGAAGGGGTTTCCCCAGAAATTTCACAGACTGAGTTTTGATAGAAGTACAGTTGCCACATCCTCAGAAACGTCACCCATTCTCCAGGTGTGTGGAGAGAACTGCAAATGGCTCTCACGTAGTTTGAGCTAGTTCTGTAAGGTCTCGGGGTGAATTTCACCAGATGCAACCAAACAGGGCAACTCCCAGTGGGACAGAAGGAACCCAAAGCTTGGGTAAGCAGAGCTGCAGCAAATACTGAGGAAACAAACATAACAGTGTAAAAAATAATAAACCATCCTTTTTTTTTCTCTTGCTTTTGTTTTTTTCTTATTCAGATCAGAATAGCAATTAAAGAGAAAGTGAAAAACTCACCATTACTGAACATTTCATCATCTGTAGGCTGAGCATCCTTAGCATAGAGGACTCCAAAGTTAAAATTCACCGATCCCTGCAAAATAAAACCAAATATTGTATGATAAACAGTCAGACAGCAAACATAAAAATTTGTTTCCTCTAAGGACTTTCAGGTATGTATGTATCTTTGCATACATCCTACACATTAGAACATACACTTTATACCATCACCTAATACATAATCATTTACCTTTAAATTTTGATAGTATAGCATGAATTTTTAACTTAAATTGGTGATCTATTATTATTAAGTTGGTGCTTAAAGTTATTTCTGCTGTCACGTTCAAAAAAACATTAATTTTTTTTACTGTAATGACCAATTGATTTCAAAGTCATCACAAGCCCATCAAAATACAAAGCTCTGTTCACTGGACGGGTCTGTGAGCTAGAAGTAGTTAGGCTTCTACTTCCCTCTTGTTCTTCCAGAGCCAAGAAATCCTGTCAACAAAACCAGGATCTTTAGCCCACTGCTGTGAAAGATTCTACAAGGATGATGGTTTGATTTGTGTTCAGAAGTTTTGATTTGAAATGGCCAGTTCAATGGATAAAGACAGTTTAAGTAGTATTACATTACTGTTATTATTATTTCTATTATTATTTTTACTATTACTACTACTATTATTATCACCTGTTACTGGAAGAAACAGACCAGTAGTACCTATACTTAATTACTTTTATTTCCAGAAAATAATAAAGAAAAAAGAACCAAACCAAAAAAAGTCACTTCCTACCTTTTCTATCAAGGGATGAAAAATTTCTCTTGGGCTCTCCTCCAATTTACTGTTAAATGGAATGTTCTGTGGAACTGCCATTTCTTTCCCAAAATACTAACTTCCAACACTTCCTGAACGTATTTTGTATTTTAAAACAACAGAAGTTAGTGAGACTCTGTGGAGGTCAGGTTTAAATTTCTTTCCTTCTAAAGCACAGAGTTCTGTTCCATCACCCCGCCCTTTGGCTCTACACTGAATCATGGTGAGCATTTGAGGAGTGCTCAATAACCAATTCTATTTCTCTCTTTTTCTAGTTCTCTCTATTCTTAAATAATTCAAATGAAAAATGACAAGTCAAATGAAAAAGTTCAGCCTCAAAGTCACACTTTTTCCCTTTGTCTGGTCAAGAACAGGCTCTATGCTGCCTTCAACGATTAAGACTTGCAAAACCGGTTTTACAGGTTTATCATAAAACCCACAGAAGGCAAGCTCTGAATAACAGGAAAAGGTACACAGGCAAATATCTAAAGGGATCACTTCTTTGGAAATACATACCTTGATAGAGATCGCACTGAGAACCTTTCTGTGGGACTCTAAGGGAGACGTATTTTCCGAGTACCCTGTAAACAAGAAAAGCTACAATATATTACAGGACACCCCCACTTTTTCTACACATTCAAATAGGATTTTTAATAAAAACAATTCAGTTAAAAAAGAAGGAACAAAACCAAGCTAATTTTACTCAGCTATATTTACTCCCGATTTAGAGGGGAAAAAAAAAAAACTCACAGGTGCTCGCCGTGCTCGCCCGGGGCGGCTCCCGCACAGCCCCGCGCGCCCGCCTGGCCCGCCAGCCAGTCATGTGCCGCGTCAGCCGTTGCGTCACGCGCCGCGCCGGCAGCAGGGCCTGCCGGGAGTTGTAGTCTCGGGATGACAGCCACGGCTCCGTCCCCCAGCGCCGGGACCTGCAGTCCCTCCCGGGCATCAAACGGGACCTTCACCCCTGGGCGGGGAAGGACCTGAGGCACCACCGCTCCTCCCGAATGCCCTCTCTTTTTCCCTCCAACCCTTTTTTCTTTTTTCACTCTGTTTTTCACCCCTTCCCTTCCCTCTTGCTCTCCCGCTTCCTTTCCTTTCCTTTCCCTTC
The DNA here is from genome assembly GCF_028551555.1 of Melozone crissalis. Classification (NCBI taxonomy): domain Eukaryota; kingdom Metazoa; phylum Chordata; class Aves; order Passeriformes; family Passerellidae; genus Melozone; species Melozone crissalis. The sequence goes on along the minus strand of NW_026535913.1, from coordinate 2,040,275 downwards.
CCTTTCCCTTTCTTGTATTTCTGATCTTGGTTTACCTTTCTAGCTTTAGAATAAAAAAACAGCAGTAGAAACTATCAGGCTACCTGGGAGTAAAAAAAAAAAACAACTCCAAAACGAAAAGGATTTAAAGAAAACTATTTATTCCCTGGGAGCCTGAAATTTTCTACTGCTGCACGTGACATAGAGCTTTTATTCCTTCTTATAGAGAGTTGATATTTTCTACTTACTTTATACAGCGCCCCCTGCCGTCTGTCCCGAAGCACTGCAGGCACAGCGATCCCTGCCGTCTGCACAGGCGCACTGCAGGCACAGCGATCCCTGGCGTCTGCACAGGCGCACTGCAGGCACAGCGCCCCCTGCCGTCTGCCTCGGAGCACTGCAGGCACAGCGATCCCTGCCGCCTGCACAGGCGCACTGCAGGCACAGCGCTGCGGCGTTGTTCGGTTCTGTTGAATGAAACTCGGCTGAATTCGGCTTGGTTCGGCTCTTGGTCTAAAGTCGTTTCAGTTCGGCTCTTCGGCCGAACTCGGCACGGTTCGACTAAACTCGGTCATATTGGGCACATTGTCTAAATGCGGCCAGTGTCGGCTACACTCGGCTATCGGTTCCAGTCGGCTATCATGGTCTCTTGGTGTAAACTGGGCGATTTTGGGCCGCCCTGGGCTCTTCGGTTCAAGTCGGCTGTTTTCGGCCACCCTCGGCTCTTCGGGTCAACTCGGCTATTTCCGGCTTCCCTCGGCCCTTCGGGTCAACTCGGCTGTTTTCGGCCACCCTCGGCTCTTCGGCTCTTCGGAACAATTCGGCCCGGCTCGGCTCCCTCAGGGCGCGAAAGCGGCCGTCAGAGGACCCCGGCACAGCGAGGCGTTTACCCCAGATGCCTGGCACAAACCCGCCAAACTACCCCGCCCGCGGCGCCGCTGAGCCCACAGCATGTGTCGGGTACACATGAAACGCCACAGAAAAATCCGTCGGAGCCGCCATGACGTCAGTATTCTGTGCAGGCAGTCCACTTACACCCACCCTGGTCCTCCACTTCCCCGCCCTTTTCGCCGCCATGCTGAGAAGGTCAATTAAAAGTCCGCGACACCCGTGACGCGCCACTCCCAAGGTGGCGGCCTCTCGGTGCAGGGCTGCAGTACCGCGCTCTGCCCACAAGGCGGCAGCACTGCCGCACGCCCCAGCCGGGGGCGCAGCGCGCCTCGGGGCTGCGGGCAGGGAAGGCGGCGAAAAAGAACAGGGGCGGCCCCCGCCGAAAACTGCTCTGAAATAAATGCCCCAAAACAACGGGGAAGAGGAAAAATAAACTTCTGCCTCTAATCTAATAGGATAAAAGACAAAACAAAACACAACACACAAAAAAAAACCCCAAAAACCCAACAATGTCTTTTAAAAAATATTTAAATATTTTTTAAAAAGTTTTTTCCTATTAATATTCACATTTCTATTTACAATGTATATTGATGTACACTGTCCATTTATACATTTCTTTTTATAAATACATTTCTATTCCATATTGCATATATCCCTAAAACTTAAATTTATTTGTATATTTTTATACATATTTTTACATAGTAAGTATATATTTCTGTTACGATTTTTACTTCTGTAACACTTGCATTATTTAAAATAAAACCTTTGCCTCCATCCACATTAAAGCCAAAAAGAAGCCCTTTCTTCTCAACGGTATTCAAATATTTTTTAAAATTCTAGTTTTCAGGTTCATATTCATATTTACATTTAAAATGTACACTTATGTATACTGTTATTTGTATTCTTCATTACATCTCTTCCTATTATTGGTATTTCTTTATATTTTGTGTTTTTATATATATATTTATATCTCGATTGTATATCTCCATATTTAGAAATAAATAACAATAATATCTACATTCATATTATTTAAAATAAAAACCCTGCCTCTAACACAATAGGAATAAAAAAAACCCCAACCCTTTGTTGTAAACAATATTTAAATAGACTTTATCCTAAAGTTCAATTTTTATATTCATATTTGTATTTATAAGGTATATTAATGTCTATTGCTTACTTATACATTTATCTTTACCAATGTCAAGTTAAAAATAAATTTATATTCTATATTACATCTGATGCGAGTAGTTATTTATGAATTTTTATATATTTTTATTCATATTTTTTATATTGATTAAATATTTCTGCCTCAAGATTTTTACTTCTGGAACACTTATAATATTCAAAATAAAACCCCTGCCTCTACTTAAATAAAAGCCAAAACATTCCCTTTCTTTTAAGCTATATTTACATATTTTTATATTTATATTCCCATTTATAATTTATATTGCCGTATAATGTTATTTACATTCTACACTACAACTCTTCATATTACTTACATATATTTATATATAAATTTATATTCATATTTTAGCAATTTCTCCTTATATATTTATTACATATTTCTATCTTAAGATCCACATTTCTATATTACTTATATTATTTAAAATAAAACTCCTGCCTCTAACCAAATGAAAAGCAAGGACGCCCCTTTATTTGAACCAGATTTAAAAATGTAGGAAGTAAATTTATTTTTCAAAATTAAAATGATATTCATATGGATATTTTAATTTATTTTATTCATAGATATTATATATATTAGAGAGAATACCTTCTAATATAATAAGAGATCTGTATTTTCTGTATTATAGATTTCTTTTACTTATATTTATTTAAATTAAATATTTATAGAGATTTGTATTTGTATATATATTTGTATATCTGAATTGATATTTTATTTCTATCACTTATTTAAAAACCCCAGCCTATAACCTAATAAAACCCCCCCATTTATTTTAACTCCATTTAAATATTTTCATATTAACTATCTATATTTATGTATCTTTGTGTATATATATATATATAATAGACTATCATTTATCTATATGATGTTACAATTATATACCATGTATTACAGTTTTATGTATGTATCTGTTATCTATATTTATGTTTACCACTCTAATGTTATATTCATTTTTAAATGTATATTTATTTCTATTTTCATCTCTATATTAAACCATACAAGTTCATTAACCCCACGCACCAGAACCACAACAATACCGTACCTTTGTCAGCACCGGCACGCAGCACATGCTCGTCCCATCGCAGCGCATCAAAACAAAACCCACTGCTATTACTAACGGAACAAACGTCCCACAACGTCATTGAACCCTAATAAAAACTCAAATAAACCTAACTGTCAATAAATTTTAAATCCCACTATAAAGTAGCCCAAAACCTCCGCACATTCTCATCATAAACTTCCTCCTAAACCACTATCTCAAAAACCCCAAAAAACTCAAATACACCTTGAAAATGACACAACTGCTAATAAAAACAAACACCCAGTAAAAATTAAATCAAACCAACTCACGAGACTCAAAACTGTACAACTGACCCTAAACATTACTAAAAAAAGTCCCCAAAGCTCTACCTTTATGCTAATGCACAAATAATAACCTATCATCTAGAAAAGTTATTTGAAAAAATTAAAAAAAAATAATTAAAACCATGAAAATCAAAAACCTAAACTATTAAAATACTAAAAAACATCACTACCTAAATTAAAAAACGTATTGCCTAAAAAAACCCACCATATAAATACCCCTGTCCCAAAAAATAAAAAAAACTATCGAACCAGAAAGAAATCAGAACTTAGGAACACTAAAACCATAGCGTTCAAGAAGTCACACCACATCCCTTATCATACACCAACTACAAACAACAGAAAACAATACAATGAATTCTTAAAAACCACCTTAAAACCACTACATTGAAAAACCTTTCCAAAATTAAAAACTGCATTTAACAAAAGCCATCTCATAAATTCACACCCAAAACTCCAGCAGCCCAGCTGGCCCTACTAAAGCTCTATGTTTATACAGACAGCAAACACAAACAAAAACAAAAATCCCAGTAAAACCCAACCCAAAGAATCCCATTGAAATTAATCCTGCCTCAAATACAAACCAACCCATCCAGAAAGTCAGCTTCACTCAAAAAACAATTTACACAGAGTTAATAATACCAAGAAATAAAACAACACACCATATACCACCAATGAATATAATAGTCAAGTAAAAAAAAAAAACACTACACCTTTTTCTTTTTATTTCTTAAACTAACTTCTTTTATTAGCTAGAACAAAAGATTTTGCCAGGACTGTAACAACAACAACAACCTCTTTTTCTTCTTCTCCTTCTGAAATGTCCCTTCTCACTCCCAAATTCCTTTCAACTCCTGAGTTTACATCCAAGCAAAAAGCAAAATTCGTGCACTCGTGCTCGTTCGCTGCTCCCGTCAGATTCTCTGTTCCCCTCCGCATCTTCTGACACTTTCAGTCTCCATGCTGTCCCGCCGTGATGAGTCTGACAGAAGAACTGGCACAAGTTAACAGAGCATTTCCCTCCCTCCCTCCCTCTGCTTTCCTCAGCGCATTTCAATCCATCCCAGGCCTGCAACGATGCACCCTCACCCCAAAGCTCACAGCAAGCGTGCAGCAGCTCAGGCTCACCTGGCTCCAGGGCTCTGTGCCTTGGATAGCCGAGGAAACTTCTGATGAGCCTCCGTTCCAATCAACTGGAATGCAAACTCACCTCCATCTCAGAGCCTCAGTGACCTCGGCCAGCCCCTTCCTCGCTTCCCTGGGTCACAATGACTTCCAGGCACAAGGATGCCAAGCAGGTTCTTGTCTTTTCTCTTGAGTGCCAACAGGTCAAATATGTAGGCTTTGACATAACTAATTACCCTCTCTTTGAACTCTCCCAAGGACACTTTTAAAGAAAAGACACAAGATTGCTGCTACAGCCATGTGGGATCGGGAGGAAAGCAGCAAGGATCCCAGGCCAGCGGCGCGGCCGGGCAGTGTCACGTCCCTGCCGCCCTGTGACAGGGCGCACGGCTGCAGGGCCCCAGAGCCTGCAGGCCCTGGAGCTGCCGCACGGATGGACCCGGTTCCCTCCCCGGGTGCCCAGAGGGAAACCTGAGGGCAGGTGTCCACCCCGAGGGTGCACCCAGAGCCCCGGGCACGGATGGAGTCACTGGCCGCTCTCTGGGGACGAGACCCTCCCTGCAGGTGACGCTGCCTTGCCCTCTCCCTCCCTGTGGCACAGGCACCTCCAGGCTCCATGACCAGCCTCCTTCCGTCAGCATCCAGGTGCTGTGTCGGAGCCAGAGGGGTCGAGGCTTTCCAGAACCATAGCGTCCTTTAGGCTGCAAAAGCCTTCTAAGGCCATCGAGCCCAGCTGCTGCCCCAGCACTGCCAAGCCCCCACCCAAATCAGGTCCCTAAACACCACATCTTGCCATGCTTCAAATGTCTCCAGCAATGGGGACTGCCCTGGGCAGCCCGCTCCTACGCCTGACCACCCTTTCAGTGAACAAATTGGTCCTCAAAGCCAATCTGAGCCTTCCCTGCTGCAACTTGAGGCCATTTCCTTTTGTCACGGCACTTCTTACCGGGGAGATCTCGGCACTTCAACCTTACCTGCTCCTTCCCTAGGAGCTCTCTGGCTTGCCTGCATGAGAGGAGAAACACTCCCAGCACAGGAACGGCAGCTCAGCAGGTCGCACACCGAGGCAGGGGAGCAGCTGTCCTCACCACAGCTCCCGTGTCAGCTCTCACAGATCGGCTCTGCTCTGCCTCCCGGGGGCAGATCTCTGCTCAGCGCTTCAGAATTGCCTGTTTGGAGGAGGGGGAAAAAACAGCTTAGCCAAGATTTTTATCCAGACTTATCTGATGTCTTTGCCTGCTTTGCCTCTTCCTGACTTCCTCCTGCTAAGAAAACAGCTGCCTTTGGACTTCTAGGGGCAACTGCCACGTAATGCTTGAAAAGGACCTACAGAAAAGTGCCTCATTTTTCAAGACTCAACCAAGAAGACAGACAACTGCACCTTCTCCATCCCCACTGCCTGCAGAGCTGCCAGGCACCAGGCCAGCTCTGCTCCTGCTTCCAGTTGTTCCCAACTCTGCTGCAAGAACTGAAGGCTGCTTTGGCGTTCCATTGCTCCGCTCCTCCCAAAAAAGATCTTTCAGTGCCGTTCTCCCTCCACGGGAAGGGCCCTTCTGTCTCACACGCTCGGTGACACGAGGCTGCGCCAAGCTGCAGCAGCCTCTGCTCCAGCTGGGAAGGGCTTTCTTCCTCCTCTGGCAACTGGCTGGCACAGGTTGCTCACACATGCTGGGGCTGCCCCATCCCTGCAAGTGTTCCAAGGCCCATTGGTGCTCTGGGATCAGGCTCAGAGCGACCTGGTCCATGGAACCGTGTCCCTGCCCACGGCACCAGGCTCGGAACGAGGTGATCTTTAGAGCCCCTTCCAACCTGAATTATTCCATGACTCTGTGAACTCAAAAAACTCGGGGAATAAATCTGTAAAGTCACTAAATACATAAAAGCATATCCCCATCAGCATAATTTTGAATGAAAAGTATATCTACAAACAGGGAGAAATATTCTATGTATTTGCTCTTGCTACCTTTCAGGCGTAATTTCAGCTATCTCTTCCAGTTTTAAAATATTCTCTTTTGAAATAATAAGCGGTGTTCAAATTTTAGCATTTTTACACTATTGCAGCAGCAAAAATTGCTGACAATCAGGCCGTGTCATTCTTTATGGAGCAGAGCCATCGTGACAGCATTCCTGGGACAGAAATTTTACAGGACGTCACTCCACAGAGAGCACCAAAATCCATATCAGTTGGCAGTTCTGCTCCTCCACATCAGAAAGCTAAACTAGGACAAGACAGCCTCGGGATTCACGAATGGCAAGGCAATAAGAGACACGCCTTAATAATATCATTAAAATTTCCACAGATCTGCCACCTGATCTGCGACAGCACAGCACCCTGGCCCAGAGGAAGGTGAGCCTGCCCAGGACAGGGGTGGAACTAGGTCGTTTTCAACATCTCTTCCACCCCAAACTATTCTGCCGTGTGATGACACAGGAGAGTTGTAAGGGAGAAGAAGGATGAATTCCTTTGGGGAAGGATCATTGTTTGCCTCTCTAGTAGCAGGCTTTGCTGGCAGGATTGTTTTGCTCTTGCACTGACCTTGGCTGAAGGTGCTTCACCCTGCAGAGAGCGGTGACAGCCTGCTGCACACGCTGTTCTTGGGCAGAGCGCACGGAGCCAGAGGGCAAAGAGCCCCCAGCAGGTCCGTGACAGGAGCGGATGCTCCTCCCCACCTTTGGAAATATCCATTAGGGATTTTTCCAGCAGATGGCAACAGCAGACCGGCGTGGACTGCAAGGGCAGACTCTGCGGGCTGCCTGAAACCTGGCTGGGCTCCACCCAAAGCACCTCTCGGGTCTGCTCCTCCCGCTCCTGGCATTGAGCCTGGCTGGCAGCCCAGGGCATGGTTACTGGAATACAGAATAAATCAGTGCTGCAGGAAACTGCACAACAAGCTCTGCGGCTCTTGCTGTGTGTGCAGGCCTTAAAACACACCTGGTGCATTTGGAACAGATGAAAATTATGGCTCCCCCTGAATAAACATGATTTCTCTCCTAGATATCATTTTGAAAAATAATACTTCAAGGGGTGATCAGAATGGGAGCGCAGACAAACACCAAGAATAAAAACTACAGCGTTTGATGCTTTATCAAAAGGTGTGCCTGCCCTACCGTGTCGGGAAGCTGGACTGCTGGACCCAACTTTGCAGCACATTCTTGTCATTGCTTCTGAGCCACCTTCACCAGCTGCTCTCGTGGCATTTGCCGTGCCATTTGCAAATTACAATACGAGCGAACCTGGAAGGCAAAACACAAGTTAAATTTACAGCTGGACGGTCAAATCTTTTTCTCCAAAATGCAATCAATGTACAGCTTTCCCCTTAAGCTGAAGTACAGGCCAAATTCATAGAATCACTCGGGTGAGAGAAGCCCTTCAGGCAGTGAAAACGAGCATTTAGGTGTGGTATGAAGCTTGGGGAGCCCTGAAGAGGCTGTCAAAGTCGACTGATATTCTTTGGAAATTACAAATAAAAAATGGGAGGAATGAATTTACAATGAATCCAGTGCGGAAACGCCGCAAGGGACAGCTTGCAGGGGAGATGCCTGAAAGCCAAAGCTGTGCTTCAGTGGCATCTGAGGTGACAATTTTGCAGAGTGCCTGTACACAAGTTTCTTTTCACTGCGAGCAGTGAGCAGCGGCTCAGAAGACCTGGCTGTAAAAAACACAGGTTATTGTCCCCAAGCACATGCCAGTGGTCTGGAAAAGGGTGACACTCGTTGACATGACTGTTGTGATTGCTCAAGGGGAGAGCTCCTCAGTCCTCCTCACTTCACTGATGCTCCCCCTTGGGGCGCAGGTGAATGGCACCACTGGGCTATGCTTCACCTCCCTGGGTATATTCTGTGCAGGGAACTGCAGTGCCATTGCAACTTTTCTGCTCTCACATCATTCTTCCAGAGAAAGACAGTACCTTGAAGGGAAAAGTGCCCTGTCCCTGTCCCACTTCCTTTGTCACTTGTGCTAACCCACAGCACACACTCCCTGCACATGTTATCTGAATGTTAACTCTGTTTACAAGTGCTGTGAATAAACCCCAATCCAACTGACAAAGTTCCTCTTTGCTCACATTTCAATACAAGGCTGGAACTATCACCTTGCAAAGAACTTTCCTCTACCAGTGCTAGATGCAAAACCAAAAAGCAAACCTAGGAATGCCTGCCACACTCCAGCACACAAAGCTGCTGCTGCTGCTTTTAATGGCTTAGCCTGAGGGCTTTGCTGCTCTTCCTTTGCTCTGCTAATGGGAAGGACTGGGAGACCTCTTTGAACTAGCTACACATACCAAAGACTGAATAAACAAGTATTCTTCATCCCATTTCTCTTAAGAGTTTGTCCTGACAGATGTCTTCTCCCTCCTGAGGTGTGGATTATAGTTTGTGTTTCCCTTTTTTTCCCCCTTTAGCCCCTGAAGCATTTCACACCCTGCTGGGCAATGCCCAGAAGTAATCAGACTGACTGAACACGGGAAACGCAGACAAAAGAAAAGGCTGGAAGCTACTGTTCTTCTCCCAGCTGGCACCGCCAGCTCCTGAGGGCTCAGCCACCACAGCCCACGTTTGTGACAGTACCTGTACGCTCTGGTTGTGTGCAGCCCTTCCGTCCTGCGGCAGCCTGGAGCTGCAGGCTCAGATATCCACCGCGAGCTCCTGGATCCTCCAGGACAAAGCCAGCTCTCCCTGCTGCTCCCGTGTTGCGCTGCCTGTGGAGCAGCGAGGGAAGGAGAGGCACGCAGGTTAGCACAGTGGCAGTGCACGAGCTGCCAGGCGTCACCCATCTGACCCGCACCAAAGAGGAAATCTTAATTTTCAGAACTTCCCATCATGCCACACAAGACACTGAAGCCGTCCAAATCTGGAAGGGATAGCCTGGCATGATGCCCCCCCAGGTCATATCTTACATCAAGAGTTCTTTTTCTCCTGCACAAGGCTCTATATCCTACTTGGACAGATATACAAATATCTATAGAAACTACAGATATTCAATAAGCCATCTTAAATCATAACAGCCAGGCCTCTGTACGACCGTGCTTAACTCCTGCTCAGCTCACGCCATCTCCCCGTTCCTCAGGCATCAGAAACCACTGAAACTCCCGTGTTTTCCTGGGGGCTGCCTGCCTGCAGCTGCCCTCCTCTCACCAACGGGGCCACCTGCCAGGCTCCCCAGGGCACAGCAGCCTCCAAGGGGAGCATTCGTCTGTTTGAGAGGTGATGGAAAGCCTGGGGAAAAAAAAAGCTCAGCGACACTGTGGCTCTGAAGGTGCAAGAATCATTACCCTGGAGACGTGCAGCTCACCTGGTTCATGCTGAGCACGCTCTCTGCTCGCTTCACCTGAGCGTTCAGCTGGAGAGATCCATTTCCACGCGCTGGGCTGGGTCCATCTCCGTCCCCGCTGCGAGAAGGTGTTCGGGGGGATGCCGCTGCCCGCTCAGCAGACGCTTCACACACTCTGCCAGCAGCAGGGGCAGCCTTTGAGGCCACACCAGCCTGGCACAGAGTCACTGAGCCATTCTGACTGTGTTAACAGCACCACGGATGAATCCTCATACCCTCGGGCCTTCATTCTCCGGCACCCCGAGCCCCGCGGCTGCGCGGCAAAGAAGGAAAGCGGGCACCGGAAGAGAGGAGCGAGAGCAGGGCATGACAAAGGGCGGCGAGGGAGGGCGGGCTGTGCAGGAAAGCGGGACGGGAAGGGAAAGCCCGGGAGGGGGTAGAGGGAGGGTGGACAGAGGAGGCAGAAACGGGGAACGGGAAGGGAGTAGCGGGGAAGGGGCTGGACAGGAAGGAGCCGGGGTTGTGGGGGGAGAGGGAATGGGGGAAAGGGAGCGAGAGAAGGCGAATACGGGGAGAAGGAAGGAGGGCTAGAGAGAGGGACAGGCGGGGAAGCCTCACAGAGCCCCGGCTGCACCCCGAGCCCGGGCCGGCGCCTCGCCCTGCCCGGGAGGCTGCGCTCGGGGGAGCTGGGCTCGCTCCGGAGTCACTCGGCTCCAGTCGGCTCTTCGGCTAAACTCGGCTATTGTCGGCTAAACTCGGCTATTGGCGGCCGCATTCGGCTGCATTCGTCCCTTCGGCGCGCTTCGGCCCAACTCGGAGCCGCTCTCTGCGCGTTCGGCTGAGCTCGGCTCGGCTCGCCTCCCCGAGGGCGGGCAAGCGGCGCCGCCTCACGTTAAACTCGCCCGGCTCGGGGCTCTCCTGCTGCCGCGTCCCGCGGGCGGCCCGGCCATCGCACCGACACGACCGGGAGCGCGGGGTGGCACAGGAGCTCATTGGGCTGTGACCGCACTCGCGCTAATTAGCGCGCACGAGAGCAGCGGGCTCGGTTCGGCTGAGCTCGGCTCCGTTCAGGCAGCCTCGCAAGCCTGGCCTCGGTTCGCTCGAGCCCGTCAGGTTCGGCCGGTCTCGCCTTGGTTCGGCTGAGCTCGTTCCATTCGGCCGAAGGCGGCCTCGTTCAGTCGTGTTTTTACAAATATCTTTCTATATTGACTGTATATTTCTATATTTTGATTTATATTTCTATATAAATCTTCCCTTTCCTTTCCTCACTTCAACAAGGGCAAAGAAATGCGTTCTCCCCTTCAGTTTCGTCCCCTACGAGAGCAGAAAAGAAGGGGCGCTCCTTAAATGAAAGTCTTCGACTGATGGGAAAGGGCGATTTCGACCTCCATTCAAACCCTTGAAAAGGAGGGACACCAGGGCTGCCCCCTCCATTTAAACCCGAGGGTGATGAAAATGGGGTGGGCTGCCTTCAAATCAAACCCATAACACCACAAGAATACTTTTCCCATTCCCCTTAAAATAGAACGCAGGGATTCCCTGTCACCCCCGGAATACCCCTAACAGCCTGGAAAAGGCAGCTTTTCCTGCAATCATCACCCTTAAAACCCCAAGTGAAGAGGGATCCCCTCAGTTCAAACGCAGACAATAAAAGAAGAGTAGCTGCTTCCTTCTCCTTAATCCCTTTTGTCCTCATAAGCTCCATTTTTCTTCCTAGGGAACCGGGGAGGGACTGGCGAGATGAAATTGCAAAGGGGAAGGAGAAAATTCCCCGCTCCAAACCCACACGGGCTCACCTGTTCGGCTGCTGCTCCCCGGCACCAAGATTCGTCCCTCGGCGCCTCCTTTAAGCGATGCTCCACGTATCCAAGCGCGGATCCAGGCATTCCCCCCGACCCTGTGAGAAGCTCCTGCAGTCCTTCCATGAGACAGCGCCGGGAGCGCCCCATAAACCCCTCCACTCAGCGGCTCAGTTGCATAAATCTGTTTTCTTTATGAACAACAACGTGAGCAGCTGGGCCTGAGCATGCGACTTTATGGTCAGCAGGAACTTTGCCAATGACCTTTGTGATCCCAGGAGGAATAAAACCAATGCATACATGAATTCCCCTGCTTTTCACTCTTCACCTCTTGTATCACCTTAAATGCTGTACAAATCAGAAACGTTGATTCCCCTCAATGCCTAGGTCAGCATCTGTTATGATTTAATTAAAAGCTTGCTCTCTGAGGGGGTTTCTCTCTGTGATGATACCCTTCCACTCTGTTATTTCTCTTCTCATTTCTTAAACTGAATGAAGCAGTAAGCTTCAGGCTTTTAAAAATAAAACAATACAATTTTCTATTAATTTCATCATTATTTAATCAGATTTAATTTTCTACATATGTTGATTTATCTCAGATGGTCCAAATCCTTGCTGAGGAGTGAGGTTTCCTCCTCTGACTCACCTGCTTCTGAAACCTACACACAGCTTAGTCACATTTAAGGGTAATTAAAAATATTCCAGTCTCATTCTGCAGCGCTGAGCAGTTTGTGAAACGTGAAAACTTTCCAATTTGCACTATTTTATCTCTCAACTCAATTGCTCTCTTTAGTTTAAAATATGTTTGACCCTTTTACTGATATCAAATCATCATATCAAAGCATCAAATTCAAAAGCCGGATGAGGCTGTGAATAAGCTGCTCTGCTTTGCTTTTCATGTGCCCACAGCCAAATTCCTTCGAAGGTCCCACTTCCACAGTCAGGCTTAGCCTCTGCCCTCATTTATGCCATCAAACTCAGCTGAGCCAAATTCAACACAAAATCTTTATTTTATCCCTTTTGAAAAAGCAAGTGTGAGAGAATTAGAGGACTGCTTAAGTTATAAGATTTCTCATCAAGACAAGCTGCATCATAAAGTTTTATAGTCAAAGCACAAATCAAACTACCAAAATATCTCATACTCCTTCTAGTTGTCACCTGAAGCAAACGGCTACCATGATTTTCACATTTTAAAAGATAATAAAAAGATATTTTAAACTGAAATATAATGGAAAACCCACAACATCTCTCTACCCCATAGTCAAATGTTTTAATTAAGGTTGTAGAACAAATTCTAAAAGGACAGCTTTGTAAAAAAAAGAATTGTTTTCTTTCTCAAAGAACTTCTATGAAATGGTGTTGAACCAGATAGCAATTTATAGGGTTTCTTGGTTCTTTTACTACAAGTGTTACTTTTTCTCTGTCACTAAATAAAATAAATTGATGGAAGTGTACTATCTGGTATATTTGAAAGACTATGCTTTCTTAATAAATACTTTCCTGCAATCCAGAAAAAACCCCAAAAGGTTCTAAAAGAAATTAATTCTTTTGTCATGTCATGGTCTGGGGTTTTGTTAGTAGTTTGTACAGAATATAGCTTTGGTATAAAGCATATTAATTGTGTGTGTCTGTGTGTAACTACATACATGTTATAATGTGCATAAACCTACCCACTTTATAATATACAGCAGTGTGTCTGTATGTGTAATGCACATGGAGTAGTGTGGATAGAAAAACATGTAAACCACTGCTGGGTTTTGAAGTATTGGGAATTGACTCTGTTCCTTACAGGAAAAAAGTCACAGATAAAATTCTATAATATGCCGAGACATGTGGAGCTACATAAAAACTGAAATACTTTTTGCATTATGACTCCTATTCCTTTGAATGTTCCCAAACGTGAAGTCCTTGGGACACAGAAAGCCCTCATGACACACCTAGAATATGTCAAAAAGGGAATTATAAAAATGAAATAACTGCTCAGAGTATAGTGAGCAGTCCACTACTATTTTGAGGATGCTTAAGTCACTGGACAGTGTGAAAGAGCTACTCTGAATAACCTTAACCCACTTAATCTAACAAAAAATTTTCTAATTACCATCAATGTAGCTCTCTGACTCTTGCAGAGCCTAAGTTTAAACATGAAGCTTCACAGACTGGTAGTCTCTGTTAGAGAATTTTTCAAGCTGACATTTGAAACTTTAGATCTAGTCCAAATTTCCAAACAAAATTTGTTTTGTCAAACATACATTTAATGCTGCTATTTTTTTGTCAAAAATATTTTTGGGGGAAAAATGGTCTTCTGGGTTGTTTTTTAAAACTTATTTACAATATTTCAATGTATGAAACCACACTATACAACTGAACTTTAAATGCCTTGCAGGGAAACTGAAAGCACACATATATGACAACCATCCATCTCTGGAATTTATTAAAATGAAATCAAGATTAGTATTTTGTCATTGTATTTAATTCAAAGCATGTTTTGGTTGCTCAAATCGTTAATGTGATGTAGAGAATCTGTTCTGATCTATTTCAATGAGTCTTCCACTGGATCTCATATACTGTGGAATTATGAGGTGTTTTAATTGCTCAAACATAAAAAACCCTGAAAGGGTTTCATTTTCTTCACTTGAAGGTTTCATTTTCTGCCATAGAGAATTCAAAGTATAGCCTAATTTTAGTTGTTCTGTGACTGAATAGAAATTGTTGTTTTGTACTTCATACATTCTACGCTTCATAAGTACAACCCTTGGCAGTATTACAAATTAATGGGCTTGTTCTCACTGGTATTTATAAGATAAGAACAGAACTTCTTTGCACTGCATTTATATTCTATGGAGACCGCTTAAAAGTTTTTAAATAACAAAAATAAGAACATTTCTTTTCCTAGTATTCATCAAATTCCTCTGTGTCTCTAACAAATTATTTTCACTCATGATGTTTAAAAAAAACCCTCCCAACACAAAAATCCCCATATCAACATGCAAGCAGGAGGGTCCTGAATTGGCTCTCAGTATCCCAGAATTGGTAGTCTCTCTTGTGATAATGGTATTCATTTACCTGCCTGCAGCTGCATATCTAGGCATCAGTAGTCCAAAAGAGTGAGTTGTAAACGACATTGATCGTGCATTTCCTCTAAATTGAAGCACGCAGTGAGTCACAGCCTCCCATGCCTAGGAAAATGGCGAGAAACATGCATTAGTGGAAAAGGTTCTTTTGTGAGTCAGTAATTGCTGCTCTGAGTCATTGCCAAATGCTGCTGCAGACATCGGCAAGCCCATCTCTTTGGGTCAGCTATCAGCTCAGAGGAGAAGCAGTGACTCCACCTGAGGGGCAGCTAAATTCTAAATCTAAAGTTTGCATGGACTACATGAGATCACTCCAAGGAAAAGCATTTCTGACTCTGCAGATCCCACTTCTAACAAAGGCTGTGCTGATTCTGTCCCGCCTTTCAGCATTGCAGAAATAATTTCACTGTTCTCAATGAATGACAAAAACCCTCATGGAAACCAGATGCCTCGGATCAGGATCATCTGAAATGTCTGTAGGCCATTTTTAGCCTCTGCAACTTTCCAAGATAAAGAAAGTAGGATTGAGGCTCACACAGCCTCAGACACTCTATCCTGCTTACACTGGTATTTTGTGCCTCTGAGAATCTGGAGCTCCATCTCTTTTGAAGGCCTTTAAAAATAAAATATTGATTTTATCTCATGAGGAAGATAATGGATATCATTATTTATGTCCTCTAGGGATCTAGCACAACATTTTTGCCTAAAAAGTTCACTTAGTTCTGACATGTTTGAAAACACTGTCAATCTAAATTAGCTCTAATTTTCCTGGTTCTTTCACTGTTTAATACATTTTCCCATGAAGCTATTCTTTTGGGGCATGGATTTTTTTTCCCTTCTTTCTTCTATTGAGTCCCTGCCAATAGAAAAATATCTCTTCCATTTGGTGAGAACCTCAGGAGCCTATAGGCAGTACAAGGGTCACAAGCTTATGCAAAAATTTTATTTTTAAGAAAATATTTCCCCTGGAGTTGTCTTCTAAAAATTAGTACATATCAAATATTGCAGAGGAAAATAGGGAACATGTCTTGAATAACACCAGTTTCTTCTCATTTGTGTTTTACCCTTAAATGTAATGCCCTCTGACACTATTGGCTTTGAACTGTATTTCTGTAGTATACAGAAATGGTAGAAAAGTTATTTTGTGATGAAAGTTTAAGCTGCCTTGTGAAAAAAGACTATTTTCATGAAATTGAGGGGGGTCTTTAAAGGTGAAGGTTAGAAGGATACTGTGTTATGTTCCAGAATAATCAATAACCTTAATTCTTACCATTTTAGCGCAGATCTTGAGAATCTTACACTGTCCTCCCCATTCCCTCTTCTCAAAATTTCTCCTTCATGTGAGCTTCAGAGTCCTGCTGTGCTTTATCTTCTACATTATGCATTTTCCCCACAAAATTCTGTCCCAGCATTTACTTCAAATGTATAAGCTTATTTTCAGAACATAATTAATAAAGTATAAAAAATAACATCCTGACAGTCACGTGCTGTCAGCCAATTCGAGGAAAAACTTTACCTCCAATATACGGCTAAAAGCCCACTACCATTTTCCTACAATTTGTGGCAAGTCTCCTCTCTTTTGGATGGTCTCAACTCCTGACCTTCTGTCTCCCCCATGAAAATTCAAACTGAAACAGTCGTTGTCATTAGTCATTGTCACTTTCTGATGTGAAAGGGCCCATGGAGGAGTGAAGCATTCCATGGTGACCTAAATAGAAAGCCAAGATGTCAGTTCTTGTAAAAGAAATTCCTGGAGTTCCCACTTCACATGGAGTTAATGTTTTGCAGGGGAAAAGGTGCACACACCGTCCAGAACGGGGACCAGTTCCTGAGGTGAATTATTATTATTATTCACCTTTGCTTGCCTTCGCTGAAAATCCTTGCTTGATGGCCGCTGGCACCTACACAGAGGAAGAATGTAGTGCAAGACCTAATTCAGCCACCCCTTTTCAGATCAGGAGTGCTTGAGGCCGTTGGGAAGAGCAGACCTCTGTCGACAGCTACAGAAAATGGAACAGAATCTTTAGTGCCCCTTTTTCTGGGCAGGCTATTCTCTTCCAATGAGGTGATCTGTGTGACAAGTCTCTTCCAGTTGTCAGCTCCTCATGTGTCAGAGGCACTACCACACTTGCATTGGTGTAGGATTTGGGCTGCCCTCTTTGAGCTGATGCTTTTCAGGAACAGGTATTTATTTTTGGAATATTCACTAGACTCGGTGAAAATCCAAAACTGTCACTGCCTTCAACATCTGCACTGAAATGCTGCTTTCCTCTGTAGCCTAGTTTCTACATGAAAATGTCTGATGAGACTGAAAACACTCAAATCCTCAAAACACATACTAAAACCTGAAACGCATATCACAAATTGAAAGGAGAATGGGTTTTTGTTGTTATCCTTTTACTGATTGCCAAACTCCATAGTTAACCTAATTTAGACAATTCTTGTCTTACTCTGAAGGCCACCAGAAGAAATTTTTGAGCACTAGTCAGTCGTGACTTCTCCTGAAAATCTGTGGTGAAGTAATGCTGGGAAAAGAGGCTACCCATAAAATAAAAATACTTTATCGACTCTTTTAGGTAAAGAAAGATGGATTTTTATGCCATGGAATTCTTTCTAAAATCAGTGGCTGTTTGAGAAACACAAAGATTTTATTGTGTTTCAATATGAAGAGTCCCAAGGCTCCACTTGAGAAAGGAGGACACTTCTTTTCTGAATGTTGCTCCGCTTTGGGTCCCTATTAATCAGTAAGGAGAAATGCAGCACTTTTCACATATGTTTCATTAAAAATTGTTACCAAGATTTCTGGAGGGATGCTTTTTATCTCTGTCACATCAGTAGCTTTTGCTGCCCATGTGCTGTATTGATCTTCTCCTGAGAATTGTTATGGTATGTTTGATATGACATTTCACTGCACAGATTTTGAGGATAATAAATATTTGTTTTGTTGGGTAACCAAGGTTGAACAGCTTGATGGTCATACTAGGATTGAGAGATAATCTGATTTAATGTGCTGAGTGATAATTTTCTACATATTACCTAACATTTTGTCACTCATGTTCTTTGATAAAAAGAAAATATAGTATTTTTGAGACAGTGAAAATTACATTTTCTGTATCAGTTTAGTGTGTTTTGTGAAACTAGAAGGATTCAAAAGTTATCAGTCTACTAAGCAATAGTAATCAATTAATTTAATCCAGAAAGATAACTGGTTGCATTCAAAGAGCAGTTAACAAAATGAAAACATCTTAAATAAGGATTTGAATAGCCAAAATTGCCATTATAGAGTTGGCTGCAGAAAAAGGGGTGAATGAGTAAAATAAGTATGTATAAAATATAATAGAGCCACAAGGTAAATTTGAAAAGTGGATTGAAAAGACTAGTGAAACACAGTCGGTGAATAAGACAAAGATTTTATATGAACCTGTTTCTTTTTACTTTGGTTTTGCACATAAACCCCACAGCTGATTAGTTTTCATTTGGTGATCAAAAGCAGACCTTGTATGACTTTCACAGTGATTTTGTCCTCTCAGTTGCAGACATGGTACTAAGTGATGTTTTTAGCTTTCATAAGGGAATTTGCCTTGATAGATCCAAGCCTTTTTAGTGTAACCCATTTTCTTTTCAAGCCTGACAACCTTTGAGACATGACAGAACATTTTCCATTAAAAAACCCAAAACAATACAAAAAGAAACAAACAAACAAACAAAACCAAACAAAACCCAGAACTCATTCCTTTTTTGGAAGATGGATTTTTATGTTTACTGTACTTCAGGAGCACAAGGTGGATATCACACCAAGAACTGGCTTTGTTAACTTCACGAGAAAGTTCCAGTGGTGCACTGCCAGGGCAAACTGCACAGGAGAGCTTTTTCTCCAAATTAAATAAAACTGGAGGACAATGTCAGGCCACCAGGGCTGACCCCTTCACCTGCCAGAGAGTTACGCAGCGCAGAAATGATCAGTGATCTCCAGCCAAAGCATGTCAGCTCTTTAAAAGAAGGCCTGCCAGTGCTGTTGATAGACCAGGAAAGATGAAACCTGAAAGCCATGGAATACCAGGAGTTCATTTGAGACATGCCAGGATAATCTCGGAAAGGCTACTGCATAAAAACCAAGAGGAAATCAGTAGCTCCCTAGATATTCCAAAGATATTTAGATATTTCTCTGTCGTATTTATTCCTCAGTGTCTGCTCCAGTGTCTTTCACAGAGCAAATTCTCACTGCTGAACACAGCTTGTGCCATGGCATTAACCCTGCTGCCCCAAACCCGTGGAAGATTAATGCCTTTAACGCTACAGTTTTTCCTGCCATTTCAGTAAAATTAGCCAACAGTTTCTGAGATTATTGGAGGGAAAAAACCAGACATGATTATATGAACCTTGCTCTCCTAGGAAAGCGGATTAAAACATTTTTAAAGATGCCTGACACTCTGACCTGCAGAAAAAAATTATAGCCCAGGCATCCAATATCACCGTGAACATATTAGTAAGGCATGAAAAGCAGTGGAGAGGAGCCTCTGTCCCACCTCCCACCTTGCTTGGGATTCACTGTGTGATCCACAACTCTAAGAAATCTTGAGTGTTTCAGAGAAGGAAAATTATAAATAAAAATGCCAGAAACCAAGTTAGTATGAGAGGAAGGATTGTCTCAGGCATCTGACTGAAGTCCTGATACATGACAATTAATTGTAGCCATTATTTCAATGTGGAGACATCACTCTGCAGCCCCAAGATACTGATAGGCTCTTCTGAGATCAAACCCCCACCATTCTCCCTTGTCCTATTGTAAAATATCTCATATCTTCATAATTAAAGACATCTACCTATATTAAAACTCTCTACAGCCTTATTGACTTATCTATTGAAAAATAATACAAACGGAATTCTATAAATCCACATGGTTTGTTTTCTGCCTAATCTGTGTAGCCCTTTGTTTAAATTCCCTACTTTCTATTAAGTTCCATTTCACACAGAAACCAGAACTCAGCAGTGTTTGTCTCTAAAAATTCCATATGTGTTCATTCCAGGATGGCAACCAATGTTTTTCCCAGAGCATTGATGTGATTACCTACAATTTATTAAAAAAAAAAAAAAATCACCAAAATGCACAGCCTAAACCAGACCAAATATTTCCACACACCCTTTTGCATAGTTTAGCACTGCAGTTTTATAATCTGGTTTAAGTAATTCACGTGAGACATTCTTGTTCAGACAAGCCCTTCTCAGGACCGTGATTTCAGAACAATATAAGTGAAACAAATAACAAACTGAAGCAAGATTTAAACCTGCACAAAGGATGTCTGCTAGCACCAATCCATTTCTCACCACCAGCAGGTTCCCCTCCAAGGCAGCACACCTGATTTTCAGTTATGGAATTCTATAATCTTTACAGCACCCACCAGATTCAAATCCCACTGGAGAGCCTGAACTTTATTCTGCCATGTGTTGTACTGAAATCAATCTGTTTCCAGGACACACACTTTCAAGAAGAAAATGTATGGAAATGAAATTGAACGAATTAAATACATGTTGAATACTTTTGCATTCAACAAAGTATTTCTATATGAGAAAATTTTGTAATATTTTTAAACGTTCATTCCTCTGTTTGGAATCTATCCCAGCTACTTGCACACATTCACTGTGTCAGAATTTCTTGGCTGAGTCATTTCAAATTTCTATATATTTTCCTAGTTGCAGTCACTTGATCTTCTTGACACTTACAGTAAGTACAGCAATCCAGCTACGTGGATTTACTGTCCTAGTTGAATCTAGTTTTCTAAGAATTATCACAACCAATTAAATGTGTCTTCCCCTTAGTCTCAGGGGTTGTCCAGCTTTGGTAGCTGGAATGGAAGGCTAGAAAGAGAGGAGACTGCAAGCTGAGCTCCTTGCTGGTGGAGAGATTTCATGCAGTGAGGCCCAAGAATGTGGTAAAATACAGAGTTATGTATTTTGCTTTAGAAAATGAGGATGTACACATGCCAAATAAATAGAATAGCTCTGCTGTTACCAGTGAAAAGAATGTCTATGCAATCTGAGTTGAATATGTTGTAATAACGTAATAGAGATTTGTTAGTTCATCCAGTGCTGCATTCTCTAACTCACCCACATTCCTCTTTACCCACTTGGAAAATGCAAGTTCTAATGTCAGTGAAAATCCAATATCCTGTCTCATAAGATCATATCCCATCAAACTTTTCAGGTCTTAGTTGATTTTCCCCTTTGTGCAGTTATTTCCTATATCTTCTGTATAGTAGTAGTGATCTTATCCACAACACACAGCACTGCATTGTTAGTTCCATAACATTTCCCTCTTGATTTGGAGAGCATCTAGGGAAACCCTGAACACAGAAAATACCTTTATCTTCATTCTCACTTTTAATCCTACTCAGATCATGGTTCTGCACTGTCTCTGCACCTTCCCCCTCAGTAAAAAGAATAACTACTTAATAATAACATTTCTATATTTTTGCAATGTTAATACAAACTATAAAGACAGAAACTCGTGTAATTTGCATCACAAGAACAATTTTTGGAGTTAGTACATAACTTGCCTTTATTTTATGCTATCCACTACTACTTCCTAATTTTTACCTTTTTTATTTCCTGAATCCTTAATACCTTTTTTCAAAGATGTTATGTTTCCTATAGTCTAATAACAAGGCTCCATTCCTGCAATTCATCAGCCTCCATCAGACACTCACGATTTGGGCTTCTGGTTTCCTCGCAGGAAGCAGTGATGAAGGAGTAAAACTTCTGAGGAGAAGGAGTAAAACCAAACCCTCGAGCAGGTGCATATAAGGCAGTGCTTCACCCATGTTTATCTAAGCAGCTTTTAAAAATTCACCTGTTGGGCTCTTGCTGTGTATCAGCTTTGACAGAGCAGGCTCTTTGGTTTCTCTGCAGTCTTGTACAATGTCTGAGGAACTTTCCCTGCCTCAGGAATGCCGTTCATCCATTATTTGTCATTTTTAAAATTGAGAAATATGTACTAGGCAATTGCTTAATTTAATTTAAAACCACAATGTTGACAAAGAAAATAAAAGAAAGAAAATAATTAGTCTTAAAAGTGTGAGGTTTTTCATTGAACACCTGTAACCACCACCCCTCCAAAAAAATAAACCTGAACATGAGATCAATCAGAACTTTATTTTATATTTAAGCCAGAGCAGTTGTAGTAGATTGAGAAATTAGTATAAGTGTTGGTTCAAGTCATGTGCAGAAAGTCGACAACAAGCCTAAACACGATTTTCTCCAGCAACATCCCCAGAGATACTCTCAAACAAATGCATTGATTAATCCTTTGTGAATTCTATATGAAAATTAACAGTGGCAGAAGCCTGAAAGAGTCCTATGTGCCACTGATTTTTCATCAAAACAAATGAAGGAATGTAGAAATAATTTCACCTGCTGCTGTGTTGTTGTTTCTCATCATAAAGGTCCAACAAGTAAAAAGAGGTTTCCTGTGAAACAATACAATGTGCAAAAAGGATAATCCACTGAGTGGACACTGCCAACAAAAGCAGTTTGCTGGAAGTAACCACAGCCTCAGGAAACCATAATTAACATAAACTGTCTAGACTTAAATACAGCCTGATCAACTCTGCATCTCCCCACAAATTTAATTTAGAGAAAATACTTGCTCGTTATATTTACTTCAGGTTATTAATTTATGCAGAGCAGCCAGCCAGGAAGTCTAAAGAGCTGCGTTTCTCACAAGGAAAAATCCACCTTTTTTATTCTTTCCCCTTGAAGCTCTGTTTCCTTTTTGGTTTAGACAGGCTGGGTAGAGATGGAGGAAACTCCATGAGGAGTGTTATTTCAACCACAGAAATATCCAGAGCTGGAATTTAAACGGGATATTTTAATATCCACCATGTCTTTTCTGCTGGCATTGTCTGTGGGGTGGAAAAGCAATTATTGTTTTATAACTGGCATGGAAAGGCAGTGTTACTGGAGTGAAGGCCAGCTCTGACAGCACTTACTGTCAGCTCGACATGAGGCCACAGCCAGCCCTAGGACATCTGCACTCTGACACTCTCAGAGTCTCTAATTCCTGCCTGTACTCCTTAGAGCTCATGGAAGGTCTCAAGCTGCACTCAGGCACTGCATTTTCAGCTCAGACTGAAAAGCTTATTATTTCAAGAGGATTAATTTGGTATTAGGACCACGATTACTCCTTGGATAGTTTTCCTTTTTAGTATGCTGAGTATATTTGTGGATTAACCTGATTCTTTATTATTATTGTTTGCTATGGGCAGCACTATTTAATTATTTTTATTAAGTCTCCACCTGAAAACCTCAGAGAATACTGCAATAAAGAAATGACACAATAATAGTAAATCCATATACAGTTGGGAGTACATGATACAAGTTTGGTTTATGTCAGAACAATTAGTAAGAACAATTCAATTCTGAGCTTCTTTCATAGTAGTTTCAGGAAAACTATTAAAAATGGAGTTAAATTATAAAGACAATTACCACACTTTGTGTATTTCACTTCGTACAAGTAACAGTTGGCATCTCACAGCCCAATCCTGGTTTACACAGTTTGGTGCTCTTTGATGGAGACACTCTCAAATTTATCCTGAAATCATCCTTTCCTGCACGGAAAAGTCATCACCTCACTCTGATGAAAGGACTCCTGAATTTGGTGTACTTATGTCACACCAATTCTCTGTAGTTTTTTAATCTTTTTTTACCTTTCAAAAAATTTTAAGGGAATGGGCAGGGAAAATTCAGCAGTATTAGTTATTTGGGTTATTTATGCTCTTTCTGGGAATTTTTACATCTAGTCAGTCTCTTCACTGTGGAAATCCACCCTGTAAGTGCTTTAAAAAGAAGTGGAAAGCTCTGTGATACCAAAGAAAGTGCCTGTCAAACAATTACCAATTAGTTTGGCTTGTGGCTAGACAGAAAGTCATACACAGGCAGGGTGGTGGTCTTTGCCATGGACTCATTACCATGGTTATATAAAAAAACCCCAAATTCCTTCAATTCCCAACTCACAGATTAGGGAAGCGGTTTTGAGAGGTTAAATCTAATATGTGTCACTTTCAAAACAAATGTTTTGAAAACAAAAACTTACAGAAGAATTGCAATATTTCCTTTTATCACAAAACGTCAAGGCAGACTGGAAAAGAAGATCATCCCAGTTTTGGATATTTTGACCAAACTTCAAACCTGGCCTGAAAATCCATTTTGTTTTAGTATCATTTCTGCAGGCATTTTGGTACAAGGGGTCTCTCTTCAGTGAGCTTAATTTTCATTTGGAATGCAAAGAAAGATCTTAATTTCTGAGCAGTGTCAGCAGGAGTTATCACAATACAAATTAAAGTGTCTGACTTATCTTAGGGGAAGAATGGCGGAATATTCCTCTGGAGTTCACACAATGGTTTATTGAATGCTGGCACATCTGAAACTCAGAACCAAAGAGTTTCCAGCTGGGCACTGCTCAGACCTAGCTACAGAGAGAGGGATTTTTTACAATAGTTCCCTTATGTGGATTCCACAGACACTTGTATCAAACTTGATTGACCATCGTGTAGCCAGTTATCCCATATATCTCCAGAGGTTTGGCTATGGCTTACATTAGCAGAATCTCTATGTCCACAGATTCTGTGATTTCTGAATTTGCTTATTTGACTCCTGAGAAATTACACCATACTCTCAATAAAAATCCTAGTTCCAGAAAAATTAATTAAAGGGAAAATTCTATATGGCAAATGAAAAGCCAGGATTTGCAGCTGATAAAAGACAGAAAATGCTGCCCTGAGGATTGGATGGGACTGCAAGCAGCCTGGTCTAGTAAAATAGATGTCCTTGCCCGTGGCACAGGGATTGGGAGAAGATGGTCTTTAAGGTCCCCTTCCAACCCAGAGCACTCTATGACTCAATGAAGCTGCAGCTGACACAGAACACAAAACACTGTGGGAAATCAAGTGGAGTAAAAGGTCCCAAAGACAGCACTGACATTACAAATTGTCAAAACGTGGCACCCTCACTGCACAAAAGCATTAGTTGCCCAAGTGAAAAACTTTCCCTGCTGGCAGGTGATTTCCTAAAGCACACATTAGCGTCTCATAAAGGCAGAGTCCTTTTCCAATCACCTTTCTTATCTTCTTCCCTCTTACTAGAATTCTGCTAAATCACTAAGGGTGTGGGGAGGCAGGAAGAAAACAGTCAAGAGAATGCACTTGTCATATATACCCTTACCTTTCCTTTTTACCTTTGGACAGCACTAATAAAAGAAAGTTTGTCATTGCTGCAATAACAGCAGCACTGCAGAGCAGTATCCAATGGTTCTGCTTAGTCAGGTGGAATGTACTGACATTCTAAAGACTGTCTGGACACAGGTCCCCACATAATCTTTGATAATGCTCTCCATTCCATACAGGCCACTAAGACTTGATTGTTAATGCATAGAATCTTCAAAGACAGTGTTTCTTAACTAAAAATATTTAACCATTTATCTTATTGTGTGGTTTGATCTCTGCTGGTCACTCTTCCCATCCTTACTCCCAAGGAAAGTCATTGAAAGGCATGATAAGTTCACTTTTCAGCTATTAAAGTAAAAGTTTAGATCTTGTTGCCTTT